>NW_011917061.1:0-941 GCF_000151845.1 Pteropus vampyrus | reverse complement strand
TTTTCCATTCAGGATGTACTAATTTACATGAAAAATACCTCACAATTATAAACACTTAGAAATTACTGGAAGCCAACTGAATCTTGAGATCTGCTGGGATAAAAAAGGGGTACAATATCTTCTAGAAATAATCAGTTACTATGTGTTTGTCATTACTGTTATTTTTAAAACTCTAGACAAGAATTTAGTCTGTGGCAATTTCATTGTAATCTTCAGTCTTCAATCCATCCATGTTATTAAAATAAACTATATAAAAAAAGGTTATAAACAAAACAGAAAAAAAAAGTCAGAAAAATATAAAAAAATAAATAAAATTAAATAAAGCTGTAAGACTGTTCATTATCAACATGAATTTTTTGAACAAGAGAGTTCTTGGAAATCCTCCAAGAAATTCTAAGGAAACTTTATTGCTTAAAATAAAACAAACAAAAACAAAAATGAAAGGAAAAACAGAAATAAAAACAACAAATAGACTCATAAAATCATAATGATTTCAAGTGTAAACTATCCTAAAGGAAATAATGATTTATATTATCTACACTAAACACAAAAGTAGAAAATAAGTCAGCTAATCTATTTCTTTGTCGTAGTACTACTGCAGAAGAGATAAGGAAAAGAGGATAAAAGGCATACAAAAGAAATGAGTAGATCCAAGTACTTGAGCTTCTCTGTGAATCTCATTTATTAAATAGTTTTCTTGTTATTTTATTTCCACCTCTGGAAAATTCTGGTACTATCAGTCCCTGAGACTTTTGGATGGGGTTGGTTTCAGGCTTTCTGCAATGTCAGTTCAGAACTAAAATTTCTCAGGTCTGCTCAATTAGTTAATATTCATCCATCTACTTTCCAGCTCCTCAAATTATCTAGCTATTGTCTCCTTTATTGTACACTCATTATTGTAAAATATATGTCTTAAATAATGTCTTTACTGTCATTTAATA
>NW_011917060.1:0-2058 GCF_000151845.1 Pteropus vampyrus | reverse complement strand
AGGCCGGCCCCGGCCAGCCCGGCAGGCACCCCCTCGGCGGCCAGTCCGAAGGGCCGGACAGAGAAGCGGAGCAGATCCCCAAGATGAAGGTGATTGAGAGCCCCAGGAAGTCGAGCGGGAGCGCTGCGGCGGCCAGCCAGGCCAGCCAGGCCAGCCAGGACGGACACGCCAAGGAGCCGCGCGGCCTGGGCCCGCTACCACTGGGGAAACCGCGGCCCGGGGCCGCCTCGCCTCTGAACTCGCCTCTCTCCGCCGCCTTCCCGTCTCCGTCTCCGTCTCCGTTCGCCAAGGAGCCCTTCCCCCCCAGCAGCCCCCTGCAGAAGGGGGGCTCCTTCTGGAGCTCCATCCCCGCCTCCCCCGCCAGCCGGCCGGGCTCCTTCACCTTCCCGGGGGACAGTGACTCCCTCCAACGGCAGGCGCACCGCCACGCGGCCCCCGGCAAGGACACGGACCGCATGAGCACGTGCTCCTCGGCCAGCGAGCAGTCCGTGCAGTCCACCCAGAGCAACGGGGTAAGAACGCCTGGCAGCCTCCGCCCGCCCGCCCCACTGCCTCTGTCCCGCCAGCTCTTCTAAACCCCCCGCCGCCGCGCTCCGTACTAACCCGGCTCCGCACGCGTGCCCGCCGTCCGCAGGCCCGGACCTGGACGGCCGCGGCCCGGGCCGCCAGCGCTGGGACTAACCCTCCTCTCCGGACGGCGCCGCCCGCATCTCCACTAACTCGCTCCTCGCTTTGTGTGTCTCCTTATCCGAGAAAGCCAGTCATTAACCTTCTGAATGCAGCATCTTTGAGTCTTTTCCGATTTCTGACCAACAGACTAGACTTCCTTGGACCTTTCTTTTCGCCCCTGCCTTCCTCACACACATTTTTTTTAGAGGGGTCAGTGTCCTTGCTGTCTACCTCCTATTTAAATCGAAGCCTACACTTTATAAGCTTTTTTGCTCATCGCTTGGTCGTGCTCTTTTATGCCTTAAATTATCTTTGCAGCATTTTTGACTCATCTGCTGAAAAAAAAAAAAAGTCCCTCAAGAAAACTTCCAACAGCAACTCAGAGCAAACTAATCTGACAAAATGGGGGGAAGGAATCTCTCCAGTGGAAATATTTGCTCCCCCCGCCCCCAAAGTTTCACTCTGGAAGAGAGACTGCTTTAGGGCATCTGGAGATGGGTCTCCTGCCGGCGGCTGAGAGCGTGTCCGCGTTCTGTCCAGCAGGGGGCGCAGTGCGGGCTGCGGCGCTCCGGGCATCCTCACCCTCGTTTTGCCTGCCACCTATGTCATGTTCTCAAGCAGAGGGGTTGCTGTGGTGGGTTTTTCCCCCATTTCGTGGCTTCCTCACTCTCCCACCCAACTGTTTCCTACACGGTAGATGGCCCGACCCGTAACACCTTCCTGAAGGCATGCGTGAGGGAACACAACTGTTCTAATGAGTGTATGTTTGATCGCTTTATAAATTTTTAAATACATTTCCCTAAAAGGGTCTGTGTCTCTCTTTATGAAAAAAAAAAATCTGGCTTTTGCATGTCTCTCTTTTTCCTCTGGACTTCTGTCAATGCCTTGTTTGGGTTAACTTGGCCTTATCCTTTCCTCCTGTTTTCTGTTATGTATTTTGTTAAACTTTATATTTAATTGAGGAAGAAATTAGGAAATGGATCTTGGTACCTTCCAATCTAATTCTCAAAACCACGTGGTCGAGCAGGCAGCCTCCACAGTGGCCGTCACCAGCATGCGTGTCATAGGTGCCTTGCTGCGTCCTGCACAACAGCTCGGCCCGCTCGTTAGGTTTGCAATGCTGGGTGTGCCCGTGAGCGTCAGAACACGACTCAGCCAGCGGAAAAGATGCAGAGGGCCCAGTGACGCCGTCTGTCAGCACCTAGTTGAATACTCGGTGTGCAGGCCCGCCTCGCAGCTGCGCCCCCTAACGAAATCAACCCGGGAGCAGCCCTTAAGCGCCTCCCAGCCTGGACACTCTCCCTTAGGCACCCGAGGCGCTCTCAGAGTCTGTGTTTCAGAATGAACACCCAGCCACTCCAGCGCGGGAACCCGTGCTGGCCTGTGCGC
>NW_011917059.1:0-3103 GCF_000151845.1 Pteropus vampyrus | reverse complement strand
TCATTTCCGCACTCACACCCAGCTGAGAGGGTCCTTTCCTCTTGATGCCCAATAGATCTGTGGCGATAAAATAATAATAGTAATAAGAATAAGAATAAGTAATAATAATCTTATTATTACTATTATTATTATTAAAATAATAATAGTAATAAGAAGAATAAGAATAGCAACTAATTATTCTAAATAAATCTCTCCCTTGTGGAAAGAATTTTCAGAAATTTAATAGAAGTGAAAAACATCTGGGAAGAGAGTGTGGGGACAAGTAAGCTCTCCTTTCAATTCAGTGGCTCTCACGGCTGGCCCACAGACTAGAATCAGCCCAAAGCCATGTTTTTTTTTACTTTGTATGCATGGTGCTTGAAATACTGAATTCACTGACGTCCACAAAAATCAAGTTGCACCTCTCTATAAAAATGGAAGCTCCGGAAGCATTCACTGCTGCTCATTTCCATAAGTTACATGGTCCCCATGGGTGCTTAGTTTTGCATCTATTGTTAGCTTGCTGTGTCTCTTCCTCCTTCCGTGTCAACCACCCCGCGCTCTGCCTTTCTGAACCAGCTCTCTAAAATCGTTCTTTCAATACCACCGTGATTTTTTAGCAAAAACACTTCGCACACTGGGAACCCCCTTCCCAGCCTGTTAGGTGGAAGAAGCTTGAGGGTCACAGCAGGGCTAATGCTCCGAGCTATTTGGGAGACACAGATGTTTGCAAGTCGGGGCCTGTATCTTTATTAGCTGTGCTCAAACCGCGTGGTAATTTAAGCTTTCCTCCCTTTGCTGCATTGCATCCTAGTTCTACAGGAGACCTGAAATAGAACGTATCACATTGTGCACCGTTTTGAAGGATCATGAGCGAAGGCTAAATATAAGATTTAAGTCCGTATTCTAAGTGTGCTTCTCCCCTAAATGGAGGTGGGATACATTTGAACACTCTGTCCCATGCCTGCCCTTTTTATCTGCACGTACTCCTCGCTGCTTGATTTCCATCTTTTTGGTGTGTGAGGACACCCACAAGCAAGCATCTTCTCAACTTCGGAGAGGCAAGTCTGAGTTGCCACTGCTGGAGCTTTGCTCTTTGATGAGAGGGGCCAACGTGCACAAGTTCTCCCCTCACTCTGGTACATGGAGTGTCTTTCTTTAAAATTGCTCTTTGAAGCAGGCTAGTGACACTTCATTACCCACACTCTCTCTTCATAATTTTTACCATTTTCTTGATGTCGATCGTTTTATTATCTACTAAATGGCTAAATGACTTGCTTTTATTTGAATCTATTTATGTCACGTCGGTCACTAGACACCCAATGCTATTAACGGAAGCACAACTAGGTGAGTAAATTTATATTAAAAATAAATAGTGACAGCCCACTAAGATATCTGGTGTCCCACCCATGGCTCCGATGCCAGGTGTTTGGAATGACTGATTTGAAAGAAAGGGTTTCACAAAGTAGAGGTAAAGCAGCCATATTTCTAGAGAGCAAAAGTGGTTTCCCACAGCTAACCATCTCCTGGGATCCTACTGTACATATCTAGGTGGTTGCATGCAAGAGAAATCTCAGAGCTGCTCCTGGGAGCTCCACCTCTCACTCCATGCCCTGCGCGTAAATCTACTGGACACCCTTGGGTGCCCCTGCCCTGCAGGAAGCCTTCTCCTCCTCTGATATAACACCCTTGTTGCTCTCACTCCCTTGGAGTCGTCATTTTCTTCTTGTGAGTAGAGACGGGACTGTGCAGAGAGGGTGATGAGGGTGATGAGGTTACTGGTTCCATCATTCCAACCGGACCTAGGGTTGAACTGATGGTCTGGATGATGGCTCGGTGATTTCTCATCTCTAAGCACATTATTCTAATACATTCTCAGTAGGAATGGGTCCATCTGGGGTTCTCTCAAATACCTAAACAGCCACTGGAGTTTTTTCCTTGACCAACGTATAAACCCCAGCTCTGCCACGTGGATGGTCCATGATTTAGTGCAAGTCGTTTAATCTCCTTTTACCTTGGTTTCCTCACCCAAAAAATTGAAAAAGGAGACAGCTAGCTTCCAGAATTTTTCTGAGGATGGATGAGGAAAGGTAAGAGATATTGCTTTTCAAATCGTGAGGCTTCGTTCTGACGAAAGAGGGGGCATTAGTTTTAAATACCAGATGTTCGGTAATCATATCGAAATCCCCCATCACTAGGAACACGATTCAGAAGGCTTTTGCCCCATTCATTTCATTGTGCTGTTCATAAAACCGTTTATTTTCCCAATGTCACATTTGTTTTCTCTCGCGCGCTCTTTGCAACTGCATAACTTCATTATCTGCCTACATAAATGTATTATGTAATTCTCTCAATATGTCATCGATTGTTTCTGTTTTTCTGTGGTATTACTTAAGTCCGTAATACTTTTTATTAAATCTCCAAGGAATGTTACCGAACTGTAGTTGAAGGATACTCCTTTCCACTAACTAAAACTCAGCACTTAAATATTTGAAAGGACACAAAGCACTAGGAAAAAAACATCAGTGTGGAATTTTCCCACTGACTTTATGAAATCCAGGAAAGCAGTTGAGGCATTTGTTTATAATACCTTCGTCTGTCTAAGAGATTCATGCAGTCTTTCAGACGGCAATAACTGCATTAATAAATAATATAAAATTAGATAATGCTTATTGAGGACTTACTATGTTCTAGGTGCTATTGTAAACTCTACTCGTATTAAGTCATTTAATCTTCACAACAACCTCATAAAGGAGGTATGTTTTGGGTCCCCATTTTATGGTCGAAGAAACTAATTCAGAAAGGTTAACTGTCTTGCTCAGGGACAGAAATAAGGAAGCACTCTAACTATAAAACACACACACACACACACACACACACACTCTCTCTCTCTCTCTCTCTCTCTCTCTCCCCCCCCCCCCCCCCCGCCCGTATGCTTAGAAAACCCAGTTCCTTCCTAAGCTTAGAGGAGACAAATGGATGTAAAATGCCTTAGAGTCTGGGACCTCTTTGCTCTGAACTTGTTTCTGACACTAAGGCGAATCACATCTTCTCTCTGGGACTAGGTTTTCTTATGAGCCAGATTTGGAGGGTTGGATGAGATCATTAGTTTTTTATCTACTTC
>NW_011917058.1:0-2518 GCF_000151845.1 Pteropus vampyrus | reverse complement strand
GGAGAGGATGGTTTTTCTGACTCAGAGTAAGGGAGCATCAAGCATGTGGAGAGTTGAGAAAGATGTTCCAAGAATGAGGAAGGGAAATGCATACTCCTCAGCCACCAAAGAGGGTGTACAAGGCCAGAGGTGTAGGGACACTGTAAGCGGTGGAATTGGCTTCTGCGTTGAGTGTTAGTTTCTGTGGGTAGAGCGTAGGCTTTTTGTTGTCTTCTAGGGACATATTGGAAAGGAGAAAAGATGGAAATGAATGCTCTTTGAACAAATGAGGGAAGACTATTCCTGAGTTGTGGAGAGACCCAGTAGCCTTTGGAGATAGAAGTTTGGGGGCCAGCGGTGGAGGGAAGTTTTCGATGGGGGCCTTAAGAAAAATACCAAGAGTCCTGTTGATACTTGCTGTCAGAACCTCATCAAGGGGCTCATACGATGGGCCGGTTATATTGAAAACCGTGAATGGGGTCCACCGTTTCGCTAATTTCAGTCATTCGAGCATCCGCCTCCTAATTTTTACCAATTCACTCATCATCGCAGTTGATATCCACTTAATACCTTTAGAATTCACTTATATTTTGAACTTAAAGGTAGATTTGCCTAAATCTACATAAATAAATAAATGTCACAGAACCACAGCTGCGATATTATTTTTTTCCCAAATATACATCGAAATAAATATTCATTCACATGCTTGTTCATTCGTTCCATGTTTATCAAACTCCTCTTAGGTGCCAGCTGCTCTTCCAGATTTTCTCAGTGAGCGACAGTCTCTGTCCTCATGGAGGGCCATTAAATTGTTCATCCCTGTGCCATCTTGTGACCATCAGTGTAGTACCAGGCTTTGGGAAGCGTTGGCTGGGTCCATTGGGTTCCTGGGGATCTGCTTCCTCATCTGGCATGGAATCCTTCGTTCTTTCTCTGACCCATTTTGCAAAGAGCAAGACTCTAATTCTCTGCTCTGCGTTCCCCCTTCTCCCTTCTGGGGAGGCAGCAGTGGGGGTCCACAGCGAAAGAAAACAGTCACACATTCAACGTCCACAGTGCGGGGGGTGGGGCTTAGAGATGTTGGGGTTGTGGGGTGGGGGAGGTGCCGTGGTCTCTAACACCCCACCAGGCCCTAGGCGAGGAGCAGGCTCGCACTGTTTTACTTCTGTTTTTTTTTTTTTATGTTGTGTTTAAACACACACAGAATCAAAATTAGGAATTGGAGCCAGAACGAAAAGCATTCCGAAGGTTAGTGTTTATTCCCAGAGACGTGATGACTTTTTTTTTTTTCTTTCCATTGCGGCAATGGAACAAAGTACAGGCAGCTGTAGGATTTAAGTGCCTCGGATTCCCCCGTCCTGACGAGCGAATGCACAAAAGTCTCGTCTTAATGAGACTTTTCTTTTTTGGCGTTTGATGTTTGCCCAGACTTCGCCTCGAGGACTAGATTCCTCCCCTTATCAAAAACAGCGGTGAGCACCCGACTCCTCCCTTAGGTGGTCCTGCTCCTGCAAGGGTGAGAGCCTCCCCACTTGCACCCCCAAGATGAGTCTTTGCTGAGCGGCAAGCAATACTAGCATTAAAAACAGAATGAGCGCTGAGGCCCACACTTTGCCGCATCACTCAAGGATCTTAACACAATTCTGATGAGAAACCTACGTCATTTTAGAACCAGTTGGTGTCGAGTTTCCCCAAAACGTAGTTTAACAAACAATTCCTATCTCCGCAGTCCTACACAGGCCAGAACTCATGCGCCGAACGCTTGATCCCAACTCTGTTATTCAGTTAGCAGACTCACCTGCATCCAGCAAGTTGCTTCACTGAACTTGGGGCTTTAATTGCTTCTTCAGGAAAACAGGGTTAAGAATGACCATTTTATTGCTGTTCTATGTAAGATTAAGTACAATACTGATGGAAACACTTAGCACGGTGCTTGGGACCCAGCGAGCAGCCGATAGATGTTTGCCGAAGAAATGAAAGAACGAATGAACGAATGATCGTGTTAAAGAAAAGTGCCATCTGTCTGTTGAAGCCGAACCTAAATTTTTCTTTCAACCAGAACAGTGTGGTCTGCCAAGGACACAGACACATGGAACGTGGCGGTCCCTCTCGGGTTCCTCTGGTCCCTTCTACCTGCTCTAGGTCGCTTTGCCCGCTTCCCGTCAACTGTCAGCCCTGCTTGCTGTGCCGGATTGTACCGTGGCCGCACATCTCAATTAATGCTCTGTGACAGGAGGAGGGAAAATAAAAATTGTCTTGCTCTTGTCAGTAGCGAAGTTATTTACTTTCAAAAGCTGACAGAATCACACTGCAGGGGCTTCATTTATTTCTATTCGGAATGTCATTATTCTGTGATGCAGGGGACTTGAGCACACAATGAAGTTTACTCCTATAAGCTTGAATGTGGCGGGTGCCTGCTAATGTGCAGGTTGTCACCTGGGAGAGGCCGGAGGCGTTTTTCTGGGACTTGGTGGTGAGTAGGTCGGTGTCATTGATGCCTGCGCAAATGTCCCTGATTCGCAATGTACTGTCCTGCTGA
>NW_011917057.1:0-1610 GCF_000151845.1 Pteropus vampyrus | reverse complement strand
TCTGTTTGGGACATGGACTCAAGGAGTCTGAGAACTCTTTCTTTTTTTTTTTTCTTTTTAGTCTCCTTTGGTCCATTCAAAAAGTGAGACCGCTCTGTAAGCAAGAGAAGATGCTGCTTGTAAGATCATTTAGGTAACCAGAGCATCCAGCCAGCCTCAGCAACAACGATGATGACAATAAAATAATTAAAATAATGAAATGATCAATAACTTTTATGGAGTACTCTGTGACAAGCACGCCAGCCAGCACTTTTAGTGGATTACCTTATTTCATCCCCCACAAAAGGCCTCCGGGGAATTGATAGGAATCTTTTCTTGTTTTTAGATGCTGATGAGGCGGGTGAGTGGGAGAGCCTATATTTAAAACCAGGTCTCCTTCCAGAACCGACACTCTTCTCTGTCCCTGTTTACGAAAGATGTACCCAGGCCCCCTGCTAGGCCATCATTATGGAAAAACTGCTCTTCCTAACACAGTCCTCATTCCTCCTCTTTCCTTTCGAAGGCAAAACTTGTCAAAAAGGGAAAAAGAGTCGGCAGGCAGAGCTTTCAACTTTGAGGCTTCTCGTGATTTTATTGTTAAGGCCTTATGATGACTGTTGAATAAATTACAACACAGCGAGGCCGCCAGACTTGGGGGCTGGGGTGGGGTGGGGTGGGGGTGGGGTGGGGGGCGGGAGGGCGGGGATGGAAAGAGAGCGAGGCGGATGGGAAGCAGATCCGCTCTGAGAAGGATGGAGCATGCGTCTCTGCAGCCAGTTTCAACCCCCAACTCCCCGCCGTGCCGAGGCGCCCTCCAAGTCAGTCAGGAAAAGCTGTCCGTGCCGGCTCCGTATTAATGATTTATGCACCCTGCACCGCTGCTTTTGTTCACTCGAGGGGCCCGGTCGTGTTAATAAAGGGATTTCTGGGAGCGGGGTCCGGGCTTGCCATGCTGTTTTGCTCAATGCAGTGCAGGCTGCTCCATAAATCAAAAGAATTTAGTGCTGTACAACCTCCTTGAGCTTCTGAGACCCTGTGCGTGCGCACGTGCGTGTGTGTGTGTGTGTGTGTGTGTGTGTGTGTGTGGTGCGTGTGTGTCCGCATGTCTTTAATCAGGTCCACCTAGGGACATTTTCATTGCCTTTCCGTAAAGAATGAATGAAGGAGGGGATGCGATCTGTCTCAGGTGTTTCGGGGTTGATTGGTTTGTTTCACAGTGCCCTCACAGCCCTATTTGTTTCCCATTTGGTGTTTGTGCTTTATGGTGTTGTCTGTGAAAATGGGCCGACACCGTTTTCATTAGCATAAGGAGATGCAGATCACATGAGCGTCCCCCTTCCTTCCAAACCATCAAAAACAGCAGACCAGGGAGACAGGGAGTGAGTGTACTGTGGGCAACATCACCTTTCCCTCCAAGTCAACAGGAGTGTTGCATGCTCTTTAAACAAGGGGACTTTTGAGGCTTTTTTTTTTTTTTAACTTCAATTATTCATAGGAAAAAGAATTCTGCTTTGTTTTGACAATGAGTGAAGACATTTATTTTCCAAACTGAGAATTCTGAATCTAGGAAACTTTCTCCTGTCCTGTAAGCCATAGAAAGCTGATTTTTAACCTCAGCTTTTTTCCGCCTG
>NW_011917056.1:0-1536 GCF_000151845.1 Pteropus vampyrus | reverse complement strand
TCATTTCTACATCTGGAATGTTATTCAACTGGGCTACTTTTTGGAGGCTAAGAGAGACACTGTGAGAATGTAGGAATCCAGAGTTTAAAAAGCACACAATACAAATTGAAAGGATAAATCAATACACTTATCTATCGTACTTTGAGAGGTAAATATATAGATGACCAAGAACTTCCAAAACAGAAAATTGACCCTGGGAATGGTGAGAAAGAGGAATAGATGCATTGTTGGACGGTGATGGTTATTCTTGATTTTTTCTTATAACTTTTACTCTGAATTTTATAACAAACTTCTGGTATTTCAAATTAGAGCTTCATCTGCATTTCCCCTGAGATACATTGCTTTATAGTGAACTGTGCTTTTCAACTAGTGTGACACTAAGCTTCTGATACTGTATGAGTTACTATATGAGTTTTATTAGCCTGTTCTAAGAACCAACTCTGATTTACATATTGTTTCTATGGGGAGTGTGTTCAGAGTGCCAATTATAGGGCCTATCCTACACTGAGGTGGGAGGATTCTTGGAAAACTTCTGTGAATGGAAATCCGTTTATGTCCCAAAATAATATGACAATTCCTAACCCGCATGGCAGAGCACTAATTTCTTTTCATTTATTTTAGAGTTTGTTAGTGCTTTATAAAGTGCCTTTTAATGTGAGGAGTTGTCGAAAGGACACGCACACACAGAAAGGTTCAAACTGAGGTTGCCCAGACACATTCCAAGAAAAGAAAGGGAACAATCAGTTTTGGAGTATGTACTATGAGGATAAATGGGGAGTGTTTGAAGCCAGTTGACCAGTGACCAACTTACAAAGACTCATTAAGTTCTGGGCACTGAAGCTGCAGGTAACACTTTTTTTTTTTTTTAATTCACACTTTATTAATCCCCCCCTTTTCTAAACCACTGTGATATTTATTGTCTTGACTCTGAATCAGTCACTTACCATAAGGTTAATGGTGGGAATCTGTGCACAAATCTTGCTTTAATTGGCTGTAACCTCTAGAAGGCAGAGCCCAACATTAGCCTTTGCTTTCTCACCCACAGAGCCCAGCTCAGTGTCTGGCACATGTGTTCAGGAAGTGAGCACAGCATGAATGAATGCACTTGGTGGAAGCTACTACAGTTCTGGAATAGTTCATTTTGTTTTCCAGCTATTCCAGGGTTACTTTCTAATTCCACTACTTCTACCAAAATTGCATGCCTGACACAACCAACCAGTCAGTGAAAACTGCTACTACTGTGAATCAACCAACAGATGGGAAGATTTTATAGTTGGAAAGCATGAATGAATTAGCTCCACATTAGAAAAGACTCCATCTTGTTTTTGTTTTAATGATCATAAAGAAATAAGTCTTTCAAAGACTGTGGGAAACTAGATTTCCAAGTGAGAATAGATGTGATATTTGGGAGAAAGGAGTGATCCTTAGAAAGGCATAAGGTAAAAAAATGGTACAAATAAGACATAAAAACTAGAAAGGGATCTATTTGTCTTTTCACTTTTTTGAGAAGAGAAATGAAGCTAGAATAAAGCTAAA
>NW_011917055.1:0-836 GCF_000151845.1 Pteropus vampyrus | reverse complement strand
CAAGAGACAAAGATGGGAAGCGCCACAGAGGAAACTCTCGACCCCTGGAGCCCACCTAGTCCGCATCTGGTCCACCACTGGGGAGGACGAGACCCGCGCAGGCGCAGGTCCTGCCAGCCCAGAGAGAAAGATTCCTGGCTGATGACTCGAATCTGGGCACGGGAGGGTCCCCGCACGGCCTGGGCGCGGGGTTCCCGGCTCGACGGCGCTGGCCCTAGCAGACAACCGCGTTCAGTGTACATGGAGGTGCTGGGGCCCCAGCTGAAGGGAAGGATGTGGTCCTCCCCGACGTCTACTGCTTTACCCTTAGGCCGAAGGTTCCAGAACACACCAGGGAGCACCTCCGCACTCTCCACGCACTTTCTAACGGGGGAGGAGCGCGGGGAATGGTTGGGACTGGGATCAGGAGGCCGTTCGGGTTAGACCCCCACGCGGCCCCCGCCCCGAGTCGCCGGGCCGGGCCGAATCGGGGGCGCGGGGCAGCCCCGGGCGCAGGGCGCGGCCCGGAGGAGCGAGCGGGGGCGCGCGGCCGGGGCGCGAGTGCGGAAGCGCGGCGCAGGCTCGGTCTGGCAGCCTCGCTCCCGCATTGCCTACGGGGGCGAGGAGGTGGCGGGGCACGAGGTGTGGACTGGCTGCGGGGACGTCCTTCCCTCTCTCCCGCTGCTTCCCTACCCCCGGGCCGCCGGCCTGGGGATCGGGATGGAAGGGGCGGCGGGTCCCGCAAAGCCGGCATGTGCCAGGACTGTGGAGCGGTAGAACGACATAAAAAATGGCTCTGTCCTTTCCTTCTGCCTCTGCGGACCGACCTCGAGTAGGATGCCCATCCTGCTCGCGCT
>NW_011917054.1:0-931 GCF_000151845.1 Pteropus vampyrus | reverse complement strand
GAATATATATACTATGCTATATCCAGAAATAAAAAAAGAAAAAAATAAAAAACAATTCATATAAAAATTGAACAAATGGGAAGGAATTTAATTTAGCAGGTAGATACGTTTTCAGTTAGAGAAATTACATAATTAATATGTATACGTTATAACTTAAAATGAGATACCTATACATATTTAAGAAAATAAAATACCACAAAGAAGATTATTAAATACACTTTATCCTTAAAACAAAACGGAGTTAATTAGCGTTATTCACTGATCTGTTCTATGGTAAAATGTAGTTACGAACAGAAGTACATACAAGAGGTCCAAAAATATTCAGAAACATCTAACAAATCAGACAATGAGATCAATCGGACCATCCGAGATACGTTTAAGCCCCACGCATCCCCCATCAGCTCCCGGCCCCGGCCAAGGGGCGCCTGGCCTCCTACGTACCCAGAAGAAGCAGCTGGCGAGAGGCGATCGAAGCGGGCGGAAAAGACAATGAAAGTTAAAAGTCGTTCAGCAGAAAATGAATGCGAGCCAAGCGGCCATCTTGAAGCGAGCTGCAGACGCCGCTGTCAATGGGCAACGAGCGCAGCCGAGAGGAGCCGCGGCCGCGGCGCTCGGCTCATGCCGCCTCCCGAGCCCGGCCTCCTCCTCCGCCTCCGCCTCGGCCTCCTCCTCCTCCGCCTCGGCCTCCTCCTCCGGGGCCTCCAACGCCTCCTCCTCCGGGGCCTCCTCCTCCTCCTCCTCGGCCGCCGCCGCCGCCGCCTCCCGCTCCGCACTCGGGGGAGGGAGCGCGCGGAGGGGGCGCGATCAGTATTATTCTGCGGGGCTGGGAGGTGTTTATAATCCGGATCGGGGCTCCCTCGCCAACATCCCCATTGTCTAAACCCCGATCTCTGCCATTTAATACATACGTATTATTATTTCATAGTTGCTG
>NW_011917053.1:0-2277 GCF_000151845.1 Pteropus vampyrus | reverse complement strand
CTTTCATAGATAGGCTGTATGCAATCTGCAATTCTCACTGGAAATAAAGTGGATTTTTAAAAATGGAGAATTTGTCTATATGTGAACACATTATGCTGACGCGTAGCATTTGATTTCCTTTCTCTACAGGTAAATAGCTCTAGTATCTCTAGGGGGTGGGTGTGAAGAAGATATTCAAAGGCCTTTGTGTTCAAATGACAAGCCAGAAGGAATACTATTATCTTGGCTATAGCTTTGCTCTGTGGGCCCTTGGCTCGCACATATTCCCAGGCACTGGAGCACTCATGTAGCAAACTATTAATATTTAGATGTTAGGAAAAGCTGGTACCAAGGTGTTCTCAGTATCAAGAATTTTTGGAAAAGAAATCACACCTAAATAAGAGGTTTATCTATTCTGAAATAAAACTGGATTTCTGTAGTGCAAAAAGAGGAAGGAAGAAAGTTGTAGTTTTTTGAATATCACAGTTGTTTTTTATACATTAAACTTAATACACTTTGAGTGGTTATTATAGACTTATTTTATAGCAGAGAAAAGTAAGACAGGCTAAATAATATGTCCCAAGTTATTCAGTGATTGCATAGAAACTAGGTTAGAAGCTAAATTTGCAGTTTCAAACTAGAAATAAGCAGACCATCACACCTTCACTTGGGGTTATAGAAAGGGTCACACTGTCTGCATATATCTTAAGATGCTAGAGAAATTTTTCCAATATGGCAGACCCCACCCAGATTTAAGAATGAGAAAACAGTGAACCACACATATGTGATTAGAATTTATAACAGCAGCTCTTTTCTTTAGGATACAAAAGAAAATAAAAATTATAAAAATATGCTTAGGAGTAGGTATCAGTATTTAATTTCCAAAAGAAAAACACTATGTGGTTTAAAAAAATGTTTTTTTTTTTTTCTTAGTATTTTTTAAGCCACAAAGCATACCAAAACTTAAACATGACTATGAAGTCAGTAGTTACTATCTGTGGAAGACAAAGTGCAAGGCAATTTTTTTATGGCAGATTTATATATTATCTGATATTAAAGCTTCAAACATCGAAAACAACTTTGTGTAGTTTTTGGGTCAGACTGACTTGTACAGGATCAATTTAAATAGGAGTCAGAGATCAGAAATAGACATAAAGAGACTGAACAAAGCTCAGAAACTGTCATGAAAGAGAAAACCATGTAATTTTGAACCAAAGATTTGCATAGAGTGCTATGTAGTTCTTTTTTCAAACAACAGATGGTGAAAAATCCAGTTTGGAAATTACAATTTAGGAATACCATCTTCAATGACAAATACTCAAAAACAAAGTCAAGAAATATAAAGTTTGATTTGTTTCATATTCGTCACTCAACCCATATACAATCATGTATGTAGTGATTAATACAAGGATGTCAAGCAGGAAATAATCCCATACATATTGAGATATTCTTTTCCCTCTATCGCTGAATCAATTAATATTTACTGATTGCCTAAATTATGTTAAGACAGAACCTGTTGCAGAAGTCTAAATAAAAATAATACAGTAGTCCCTGCCTTATCCAGTTTCGCTCTGTGGTTTCACTTATCTGAGATCAGCCATGATCTGAACTGTGAAATCACCTGATGATGCGTTTCTCAGAATATATGCCCTTCATTAAGTAGCACATGACTATATTTGTTCTATTTTGTTCTTAGTTATTGTTCTTATTCTCCTACTGTGCCTAATTTATAGATTAAACTTTATCATAGGTATGTATGTATAGAGAAAACAAGCCTTCACGGGGGGTCTTGGAATGGATCCCTTAGGGAGAAGTGGGGAGACTACTGTAATAAGTAAAATGCGTCTCAGTGGGCTTTGTAACGAATGTTTTAATACCACTTCTGGGCTTCAATTATTAGGATTGAGAAAGGGAAAAGAAATATGTTTCTAACCCCTTTTACAGTTTTTCAAGGTACGAGGCAAATGGTTTTGGGTGTACTAGAGTGACTTTTGAACAGTTCGTATGAAAACTGTATTTGGGCCTTAGGGATAGCTAGAACATAATGAAATTCTATGACAGTGTCTAAATCCAATCTAAGAGACACATTTGAATATTTTATCTTAGCACTGAAACATATTACTATTTAATTAATGATAAATTAGGTATTTTTATTAGATGACATTTGTTAAGCACTCCACTGTAACATACATTATTGTATGTTCAAAATTATACAGTCAACACTGAGCTGGGTGAACATGAAACAATACCATGTTATGTATTTTAGAATTGTTCTTAATTTACTTTGACATGGTTCCA
>NW_011917052.1:0-1576 GCF_000151845.1 Pteropus vampyrus | reverse complement strand
TCAGGTCTCAGTCGCTGCCTTCAGAGAGGACGCTGGCTTCCCCGAGGAATTAGAGGCGTCCTCCCGCCCTCCCGCCTCCCGAGGCAGGAATGCGAAGGATCAGCTTTCAGCAGAGCTGTGGCTGCCGTTCCGGGGAGCTCCAGGTGCAGGCCCTTCCCCAGCGGCCGCATTAACTGGTTCTGTCTGCCCAACTGGGAGAGCAGCTCTCGCTAAAAATAGCGCCCTGCCCAGCACGACTTGCGCCCGGGCCGCGATTGTGGGAGTCCGAGCTGCGACAGTCCAAGGAGCCCGGGGAGCCCCCGCATGCCCCAACCCCAGGCCTGGCTCAGATCCCACCCCCGAGGTCGTTTCCGCGGGCACAGCGCTGACCCCACAGGTGCCGCGGCGGGTGGAAGGCCCGCGGGCCGAGGCGCGGCCGAGTCCGTCCGGGATGGGAGCCGGCGGCGCGGCCTCCGGCGCGCTGGCCTGGGCCTCGCTGCCCCTGCTGGGGCCTCCCGCCCGCGCGCTCTGCGGGGACGCACCATGCTGCCGAGGTAAGGCCGCGCCGGGGGCCGGGGTGCTTCTCGCTCTTCCCAGGCCCTTGCTGGGGCCTCTTTCTCCTTCCCAGCCCCAGGTCCGCAGCAGGGAGCGAGGGAGGGAGGATACCCCAGGCATCCTCACAGGGCTTGTGGAGAAGTGCCAGGCGATCTCTGCACACTCACCTTTAGTTTGAAAAAGTTGCGGTCTTGCCACCAGCGTCCGAGAAGCGTTCGCCTCCCTTTGGCCTCAGTCTTCGTATCTGGAAAATGGGACAGTAAAATCGTCAAGCTTTAATATTTGTCGTGACCCTAAGAGAAGCCGAGGAAACCGCTGAAGCGGATCGCAAGCATTCTGGAGAAGTTTGCCGGAACCCAGATGGGGTCCTGTTGGTGGGAGGGTTAGAGGTGCCTTTCCTGTCCCTTCCCCCGACCCCATTATCTTTCAAAGCTCTGGACCTAGCATCAGATCTCGATCCCCGGCCCCTGAGGTCAGAGATCGCGAGGCTGGGCCCACAGCCAAGTTTAAGGGGTCAGGGGACGCGAGCGAAGATCCTCGTGGGGAAGGAGGGTGTAGAGAGGGAGGGGAGTGAGCAAAGAGACTCGCCGTCCACTTTTCAGTCGCGTCCCCCTAGAACCCCCAGGTTAAAGCCGGGGCTTTATCTTCCAAAATCCTGGGGGCATGGTGAGGAGCGCAGTCCGCCGCACAGAGGGCCTGGGCGGGCTAGGTGATACCGCCCGCGCGGTACACCGGCGGGTCCTGGGGAGCGGAGGGCGTGTGGTCCGGCTTGGCTCGGTGACGCGAGAGAGGGGGCGTGTGGCCCGGCCTATATTCTGAGCCAAAGGTGGACAGGGGGCGTGTGCCTGGGAGCGGAGGGGGACTGCCCCTGCCCAGTTCCTGCCTGGCTAGGTTGCCCTATGGGGGGTCGATTGTTCTAACTGGTGCGCCCCCGCCCCTCCCCTTCTCTTCTCGTCCTCTGTGCTGTGCCGGCTGGGCGGGCAGGTCGATCTTCTGGTTGGTCCGGTCTGCTAATGGGCCGGGCTGGAACGGGGCTGGGGGG
>NW_011917051.1:0-2576 GCF_000151845.1 Pteropus vampyrus | reverse complement strand
GCTTTGTAGAAAGGAATTTGGGAAAAGGCTGCATTCCTTATGCCCATTGTACACTACTGATGCACGTTAGCAATTTTAAAGGCTCTGAGAAGTCCTGCAGTAAAGAAACCTGCTGAACTGTGTTTACCCCAGAGCTCTCCAAACCTCTGACCGTAGGACACTTTCTTCGTGGAATACCTATTGACAAGCCTTTGTGACATTCTTGGGGATGTGGCATTGTAACATCTATATAGTATTTCGATGTTATCTCCCATTTTATACCAAGGAAACCGAGGCTCAGAGGGCTCAGTAACGGCCCCTGGGAAATCTGTGTGCCCCTGGTCATCTCCGGGATCCACTGACAGGTCCTTTATGTGGATGTCTGGGGCCAGGTGATGAGGAAGGGCTGCGAGTTGACAGCCAAGGACCCGCTCTCAAAGAGTTGATGGCCTTTGAGGGTATGAGATGGACTCATGGAAGGGGGAGAGAGATTAGCTGCCGATCCTGTGTGCCTGAGTCTGCGTGCAACAGGAGCCTTGTCTGTATCCCCGGCGAGGAAGGACATGAGAGTCCCATGTCCTCCGAGAACCAGCACTGTCCCGAGGGCCCCCTGCCTCCGAGGGCGATCCCCATGGTTTCCTGAGACCCCACTGTGGTTTAGTCCTGCAGGGGCTTAGCCGTGGAAGGGGAGAGAAGGCAGCAAGGGAGAGAAGAGCCTTCTGTTTATCCGAGCACAGTCTTCCCTTCCTATCGGAGAAAATGCTGTCTTTTAAGATTCTTCTTTTATTATCTGAAATTCTCAAGGGAGCAATTACCTGAAGGTGGGAATTATCTGCTGTCTTTATTCTAGCGCCCGTCTGCCTGAGTTCCTTCTTGGGGTAATTGATTTTGGTAATTCAGAATTGAATGTTGTTTTAGGAGATGATGCTGTTGCAGAGGCAGGGGGATGCCCACAAAGGCATCCTCCAAGGTGTTGGCAGCCAGTGGCGCTGCTGGTGATGGTTACAGTGGGGGTGGGGCAGTGACTGAATTAATGTATTTCTTACCTTTGAATTTTCTCCCTCTTGTATAGAAGATGCGTGGGTTGCTTGGGAGCTTTCCTGACTGTGGAACTGGGGCAGGTTTATCCGAGCACAGTCTTCCCTTCCTATCAGGGAGAAAATGCTGTCTTTTAAGATTCTTCTTTTAGAAGAATCTTTTAGGAAATGAGGAGCTGAAAGACAGGGGTAAGGTCTGATGGGTTTGATTGCTCCTCGCCACGGGCAGGTCAGTCCTGGGCATTGGCCCTGACCTGACCCTGTCCTTGGCCCTGGCCCTTCCAGAGGGCGAGGGAGGCATTGAAAACTCCTTGGAGAGCCTTTCAGGAGAGCAGCTGCTATAAATCAGCCTGACCTTTCCTCTGGGCAGACCGAGGTGCTGGCTCTGGACCCTGCCACCCAGAGCACTGCTGTCCCTTGGGAGGAGGGGCAAGTTGGGGTGTTGGCTTAATGGGGACGTGGAGAACAGCATGAAGAGAGGACCCCAGTGTGGGGAGGCCTGATGACCCTGGGAGGTTGATCTGCTTAGTGGATAAAAAGGCAGTGTGAGGGATTTCCTCCCCCAAATGTCCCCTCACGCCGGCAAATGCCCAGAGAAGGCCTGATTTAAAATGAATGAATGCTCTGGACCTGCGGGGGAGGGGGAAGCTTGGTCGAGAACATTCCTCAGGTCTCTCTCTCTCTCTCTCTCTCTCTCTCTCTCTAGCAGCTTCTCTCGAGCCTCTCCCCCGCACTGCCCTGAGCTCTCAGTGCAATGGCTTCTCTCGAGCACTGGTTTGGGTCCAGCCCCAGAGCCCTCCCTCTCCAGACCCGTGGGCGCACTGGTTTGGGTCCAGCCCCAGAGCTGGACTATCCTGTTACGTGGCATTTTCGTCCCCAGCGAGGCCTGGACACTGCTTCTGTTTGGGTGTTACGTGGCATTTTCGTCCCCACCTTACAGATGAAGAGATTGAGGCCCAGGGTGATCTGTCCAAGTTCCTGCCTCACAACCTAGTTTCCTGGCTCCTGGTCCAGGACCTCGGTGGGCTCTCGTGGGGACTGGGAGCCCCTCAGCTGCCCTGTGGAGGAGGGGTGGGCGCTTGGGGGAGGGGGTGCTTCCCCCGGTTCCATCTCAGCTGTTAGGTGGACTTGACACTGTGACTGGTTACTTGAGTCTGTGTCCAACCACCTGCTAAACTGGGAAGCTCCTGAAAGACAGGGACACTTTGTCACCTTGGGATTACCTCTCAGTGCCCAGCTCAGTGCTTGCACAGGGGTCAGCCGGGGCTCTTTCAGGTATAAGAGGCAAAAACGCCCTTCAAGTTGGCCAAAGTTAAAAAGACCTTATGGTCTCAAGTATCTAAAGAGCCAAGGAAGCCAATGAGTTAGTTAGGATGTGATATTTGTCTCTCACCTCCCACCTCCCCCCAATTCTAAACTGTTTCTGCACCAGACTGGGAGTGGGGAAAGGGGGTCCCCAAGGAATATTGGGACGCTGGCCCTGGAAGAAGGGTAAGTAAACACAGGCAAAAGCAACAGAAGACCCATAAACACATGATGAGCATGTCATGCATAGTGTGA
>NW_011917050.1:0-66947 GCF_000151845.1 Pteropus vampyrus | reverse complement strand
TCAGTCCTTGCTTTTGTCTCCCCCTCAATACCAATAATTTGGCATCCTACCACAGACAAAGTGCCTTTGTGGAAACCATATGCCAAAGGACCCAGAAAGGGTCTCACCCACCAGTACGTCAGGTATTATGCATGCAGACCTGGGTCCCAGCTGTGGACCAGGCAGTGGCCTGGGAACTAGCTCTAGTACCTCTTGGCTGCAGTCAAGGAGTCCTGGAAAATACTATTTTGGACAATCACTCCAAGCCTTTGTGGAAGCCCACGTTTCCAGAGAAGTTTGAGCACAGCATTGGAGGACAAAAATGAGAGTGGACACATTAGGCGGTCAAAAGAACAGCTTGACTTTACCCACATCATCCCTCCCTCAGAGCGGCACAGCTTATGGTCAGGAAACTGGTCATCACATTTTAGGAATATCGGCAACTACGCATGATAAGAAAAATATGGCACATTAAATATTTTATTGGTGTTTGAGAATATTAAAAGTGATTTTTTTAACTCCGCCGCCCCCACATCCACCCCTGACCTACGGATGTTGCCGTCTCCCCTTAAGAACTGGATCTCTGAAGGTGCGGCATCTCCTCCCAGGCGCTCGCGGCGAGCACTGGGGGCCTGGCACAGCCAAGTGGCCTGGTGCACCTGGGGCCTGGCGCACCCGGGGCCTGGCACTCTCGGGGGCCTGGAGCACCCGGGGCTATAACCCAGGACCTTCTGCGTGTAAAGTGGACGTGCTAACCACTACTCTGTGGAACCATCCCTAAAAGTGATTGCTTTAAAATTATGTAATATAAGAAAACAAATTGTGAAATGTTATAGGTTAAGTCCTAATTCCGGAGGTCTTCCACTGGAAATGTCGTCATTTACCCCAGGCTATTACAGAATGCACGGCGTAATGTGGTATCATGGCAAATTCTGTAAGTATTGCATGTATAGTGATAGAGTAACTGTGTTGCCCGCATGCTAGATAGAATATTCATTCTCTTTTCTCTCTCTATTTCTCATCTATCTGGACAAGTTTACACAGACACCTTGCACATAGAAATGCAAGACCAACTTCTTACCTCAGACCAGTAAACAGAGCTGTTACTGACTGCTGTCTTCTTCTAGACTACACGGCAGTGAGACTCCTCTAGGGGAGACCCAGGAAGTCTCAACCGTCTCTAAGACCAGGCACTCACAAATCCCCTATTTGAAATTAAATAGCTTTTCTTCTAAATAGCTAAAATCTTTGGAAATAAAATGTATATTTTTTTTGTTTGTGTGAATGTATTTTAAATTTATATAAAAGGATCTCATTCTGTTTCACACTTTTTCACTTAACATAATAGCGTTTGAATTCTAATCTGTGTGACTTTGTGTACTTCTACTCCATTACTGTAACTCTGTGGTATGCGAGCATTGATTTTACCTACCGACTCTCCTTGGCTGCTTCCAACTCTCTGTCACTGCAAAAATTACTGTGAGTGAATGTCTTCATGATTCTTTATGGATCTGGTGAGAATTTATTTGTATTATCTCTCAGAAGCAGAATGTGCAATCTAGTATAGATTATATATAATGCTCAGAAATTTGACTTCTGAAATATAGCCCAGGTCCATAAGTGTGTGTGTGTGTGTGTGTGTGTGTGTGTGTGTGTGTGTGTGTGTGTGTGTATACACGTAAAGATATCTGATCAATACCTACTTCACTCTCCAGAATGGCTGTCCCAATCTAGTTTCCCACATTTATTTAAAGATAAATAGATGAGGACTTCCGTGGCCTTATCCAACTTTTTAAAATCATTTATTTCTTTAAATTAGTTTCGAGTATACAGTACATTGGTTAGACATCTATATAGTTCATAAAACAATCCCCCCAATTGCTCTCTCCCTCCCCTGGCCCTCCACCTAGCCATCACATTGATGCTAACTGCATTCTCTCTGCCATGCTCCCCATCCCCATGACCATCTGTCAACTACTAATTTGTACTTCTTTAACCCTTCACCTCATTTTCCAGCCCCCCAACCTCCCTCCTCTCTGTCTGTCACCGAATTGTCCACTATATTTGTGAGTCTGTTTTCTGGATTCAACTTTTTAATACCTTGTCACTCACCTAATTGCCATTTTAATTAGCAATTCGCTGATTACTAATGAATTAGAGCATCTCTTCATATGCTTGTACCCATTTAGAGTTTACCTTCTGTAAGCTATCTGATCATATTCTTGCCTTTTTGTACTAACATTCATGTATTATTTTTGGTGACATGAAGGAGTATCTTCCATATTATGTAAAACAGTCTTTTATCAGTTTGGGACATTGTAGATATTATCTCCTAAGTCAATCATTTCTCTTCTTCCTTCGTAGATGTTGTTCTTCATTAAGTAGATAACCAGATATCTTTAATTTTGAAGAAACCAAATTCTTCAAACGCTTCGCTCTAGAGTGAGACACCATGGAAATAGATTTGGAGACAGATCATTTTAAGAGGAAGTTGCTCATTGGACTTATCTTCAATGAGAAGGTGAAGGGGCCTGCCCACTGTTTCTGCGCTTCCAGGTTAACGCACCTTTGAAATGCCTCTTTTCAGACTCCTCAGAAATGAAAATATCCTCAAGAGAACACACACTCTTGTCAAATATCCTGTAATCCAATCTGCCCCCTTGCTTTCTCACAGGTGCATGTGATCTTCCTTACCTTCCCTCCTTCATTCTGCGTGCATACAAGAAGCCGCAAACTGCCATTCTGAGAAACAGTTTCTCAGTCTGTTGAGATCTTGCTTCCAGGCATATCCCCTGGTGGCTCAAATAAATTTTTACAAAAGCTCTCTCCAGGTTTGGATGTTCTTATGTAGACAGAATACAGCTGAGTTTTATTATGCATCCTCTAAAGGGGAAAATAAAGGCAATTTATGTAATAAACATCCTATGGAAAACTTTCTAAATATCTATTTTAGATGTTTCCTCTCCTCGATGTTCCACACTCAGGGTAGGTAATAAAAACGTCCTCTGCATTGTCATCTGCGCAAGTTCTGTCCCAGCTCTGTTCTCCTCATTCAGCTCCTACTTCTCTCTCGACCCCCTCTGCCCCTTGCTGCGACCACACCTTCTGACTTCCATTCCCGTCTACTGGACGCACCAAATTCCCGGAAATGGTGGAAGGCCACATGACTCCTTTTGAAACTTCTGGAAAGAGTAGTTCTTTTCTCACCCTGAAATCACGTATACAATGAAACTTTCAGTGAAGGCACATTTCTCACATCTGTTAAAATTAACTTTTAGAACCAAATTGGGCCTTTAACACTATATCTCTTGATATTTGAACAGGGCGTTTAGACAAATACAGCTGCTGGCTATTTCGCAAAACGACACACACACCCTTTTACACTGATTGCCAGTGTCTCTCGCTTCTTGGTGTGGCTGCATGAGACCCGTTGTGCAGATACTCAATAACAAGACTCTAGATAACAATCGGCCTTCCAAATCTGGCAGAAGAGGCTCATGAATCATTTAACCCAAAATATTTACCTGTCAATGGTCTGAAATTTTGGGAGAAAAAGATTATGAAATAGTACGATCATCCCTGGAGGCTGTGTTGTAGCCGCCAGCCCCCGATAGACACACGGACCACCAGAAATCAGTGCGTTATAGGAAACACACACTTTATTCAGCCAGCTGGGTCTGCCAGGGGTACGCAGACCCCAAATCAAGCAGCCCCGAAATGTAGAGGTACAGAGTTTTTTAAGCCCTGAACCCCATTCCTCATTTGGTCTGAACACAAAAGTCCATGTTCCTTCCATTTACTAACTGTCGACCCACAGGTCGGTTGTGCAAGCGGGGGTCCAGAAGCAGAAAGCTTATTGTTAGAATGTTATGTTCCCATATTGTTAGAATGTTTTGTTCGCGTGGGTGGTAGCCTACGTTCCCACTGGCGATAGCCAAGCAGTAATTTTCCAGCCAGCACAGCTGTGTGCGTGTGTGTACATTCTGACACATCAGTGTTCCATGTCCTCTCCTGACTGAAACACAATGATGAGAGTTGACTACTCACGTTGAAAGTTATTTTACTACACCCCCAAATATCTCCTTTTGTCCCACATAAATAATTTCTTTCCCTTTAAAATATCTTTTAAATATTAGTGAAAGATGTTAATTTTAAGACCCCGCTCACTGTATGACATTATTTTCCAGCCAGCACATTCCTCACTGGTCTGAGCAAAAAATCAAATCCTTGATTCTTCATGTGGAATTTGCTCATAGCCTCTATTTTGTAATACTCAAAGTTTAATAGAATTCTCCTCCTTATATAAGCAAACAAGAAATTAAGGAAACATGGGCCAAAAGTTAACAAGAAGAGGAGGAGGATGATTAAAGGTCCAACTACAGCAGATAGGAGGGTTGTTAGCCATGGTGACCAATTGAACATCCTATGGAACCAGTTATTTGATTCTAATCTCTGATTTTCCCTGGCATCTAAATTTCTCTGTACTAGTAGTAAACTTTCTCTAATTATTCCGGAGTTCTTGGCATAGAAGCAACAGGTTTCACCTAGAGCCACACATAATCTGTCTTGTTCTAAGAATAATACATCTAAACCTCTTCTATTTTGGAGGACTACTTCTGCTAGTGAATCGACTGAAGTTCTAGCCTGCTGAGCTCAGTTAAGTTTAAGGGAGTTCCTACCCCGACATAGTAAGGGGGTTTTGGGTTTAGGCACAACCAGCAATCTTGTCCTATGTCTGGGGTGGTCTTATTTAAGACCTTGTGTATTGTCGTTGGCAAAGTTATTAATGCTCCTTCTGGTTCTGGTTGTGGCTGGTCGAATGCCTGGGCTAAAGAGGAAAAAAAGGAAGAAACAGAGGGTTAGACGTATGTATGCTTGAGTCTTAGTCTTAAGGGCCCGTCTCCCTGAGCTGTCCACTCTCGTGCTGCCTTCACATGGGAGTGATGAATCCATGATGGGACGCCGTCTACTTTAACTGCCGTGGGCGTCGTCAGGTAGACAGTGAAGGGTCCTTTTCATTTGGGTTTGAGTCCCTTGGAAGTGAACTTCCGGATCCACACAGAGTCCCCAGGCTGAAACCGATGGGGAAGTCCGTCCCCCGGGGCTGAGCGGGCAGCACGAACCCACGACTAAATCTCCTTCTGTATCTTGGAAGGGCCTGTAAAGACTTAAGACGAGGTTACGTAGTTCTGCCTTTTTCTCATCTTCTATTCTAGGTACTAAAGGTGGGGGTTTTCCAAAGAAAACTTCAAATGGGGTAAATCCATTAATATATGGAGTACACCTGGCTCGGAGAAGCGCGAAGGGGAAAAGTTCTCCTCAGGTCCCACCAGTTTCTAATCCTAACTTGACTAATGTCTCTTTTAAGGTCTGATTCATTTGCTCTATTTGGCCCGAACTTTGGGGCCGGTAGGCGTAGTGGAGTTTCCATTGCAAACTTAGGTAGCTAGCCAATTGTTATGATATCTTTGCTATGAAGGCTGGGGAAAAGAAAAATAAATGCGGAGATATAAACATCACAATCCTCCTCTAAGGAAAGATACATACATATACACGCAGCTGTGGACAAAAAAGGGGCACTATAATAGGTCTAAATGAAAGTAACCTCACAGGCTGATCTGATCATAAATTCCTACCTGGGTAGGCCATGGTGGGTAATCACACCTCGAGCATATAACGTGTTCAATAAACAGTTTAATCTTTGCCTTAAGCAAGCCCTGCCCACTGTTTCTGCGCTTCCAAGTTAACGCACTTTTGAAATGCCTCTTTTCAGACTCCTCAGAAATGAAAATATCCTCAAGAGAACACACACTCTTGTCAAATATCCTGTAATCCAATCTGCCCCCTTGCTTTCTCACAGGTGCATGTGATCTTCCTTACCTTCCCTCCTTCATTCTGCGTGCATACAAGAAGCCGCAAACTGCCATTCTGAGAAACAGTTTCTCAGTCTGTTGAGATCTTGCTTCCAGGCATATCCTCTGGTGGCTCAAATAAATTTTTACAAAAGCTCTCTCCAGGTTTGGATGTTCTTATGTAGACAGAATACAGCTGAGTTTTATTATGCATCCTCTAAAGGGGGAAATAAAGGCAATTTATGTAATAAACATCCTATGGAAAACTTTCTAAATATCTATTTTAGATGTTTCCTCTCCTCGATGTTCCACACTCAGGGTAGGTAATAAAAACGTCCTCTGCATTGTCATCTGCGCAAGTTCTGTCCCAGCTCTGTTCTCCTCATTCAGCTCCTACTTCTCTCTCGACCCCCTCTGCCCCTTGCTGCGACCACACCTTCTGACTTCCATTCCCGTCTACTGGACGCACCAAATTCCCGGAAATGGTGGAAGGCCACATGACTCCTTTTGAAACTTCTGGAAAGAGTAGTTCTTTTCTCACCCTGAAATCACGTATACAATGAAACTTTCAGTGAAGGCACATTTCTCACATCTGTTAAAATTAACTTTTAGAACCAAATTGGGCATTTAACACTATATCTCTTGATATTTGAACAGGGCGTTTAGACAAATACAGCTGCTGGCTATTTCGCAAAACGACACACACACCCTTTTACACTGATTGCCAGTGTCTCTCGCTTCTTGGTGTGGCTGCATGAGACCCGTTGTGCAGATACTCAATAACAAGACTGTAGATAACAATCGGCCTTCCAAATCTGGCAGAAGAGGCTCATGAATCATTTAACCCAAAATATTTACCTGTCGGTGAAATTTAGGGAGAAAAAGAAAGATTATGAAATAGTACGATCATCCCTGGAGGCTGTGTTGTAGCCGCCAGCCCCCGATAGACACACGGACCACCAGAAATCAGTGCGTTATAGGAAACACACACTTTATTCAGCCAGCTGGGTCTGCCAGGGGTACGCAGACCCCAAATTAAGCAGCCCCGAAATGTAGAGGTGCAGAGTTTTTAAGCCCTGAACCCCATTCCTCATTTGGTCTGAACACAAAAGTCCATGTTCCTTCCATTTACTAACTGTCGACCCACAGGTCGGTTGTGCAAGCGGGGGTCCAGAAGCAGAAAGCTTATTGTTAGAATGTTGTGTTCCCATATTGTTAGAATGTTTTGTTCCCGTGGGTGATAGCCTATGTTCCCACTGGCGATAGCCAAGCAGTAATTTTCCAGCCAGCACAGCTGTGTGCGTGTGTGTACATTCTGACACATCAGTGTTCCATGTTCTCTCCTGACTGAAACACAATGATGAGAGTTGACTACTCATGTTGAAAGTTATTTTACTAGACCCCCAAATATCTCCTTTTGTCCCACATAAATAATTTCTTTCCCTTTAAAATATCTTTTAAATATTAGTGAAAGATGTTAATTTTAAGACCCCGCTCACTGTATGACATTATGCTAGGTGCTTTCACTTTGTAATTTTCAGGACACAGTAGAAGGCCATGAAATGAGGCAAAAATCCAAAGTGTAATACAATATGGCTTATGTAATATTTAGGGCTAAATTCTATGATCTTTAATTCTATCCAAACTCAAATTGTGAAAAAATAGATGACTTTGTTTGACTTTCTCTGTAAAACTGAGAGGCAGCAAATATTTGAAAAACAAGAGAACTATTTGAGAATCCATATATCCATTCTCTTTATGACATTCTCTTTAAGCTCCACTTATCAAATATCTAGATGGATCTCAAATATAGATCAATTAAAAGAAGACCTTCATTTTACAAAACGGGTGAATGTAAACTAGGATGCAGGAACATCTATTTTTACCAGGTTTGAATAGGACATAAAATTGTTCCTTTCCTTCACAATGATATATGCTGTCTAGATGTCACGTGGGTTTCTTACAATTTTTTTCCTTGTAATTTTTATTATTCTCAGAATGCCTTCAATCATTCATTCGTAGACACTGAGGATTTTTTAGTGGGTTGCTACATCAATTTGCTTTATAATTAAAATTTAAATCCACGAATTTTTAAAGAATAAGTCATTGATTAAAGAATAAGAGACAAAATTGTTGGTAAACTAAAAAAATTACTTTTGAAACGTGGATTTTGAAAATAATCTGGAGGTCTTCTTCAACTTGATCCACTAGCCCATCGATGACCTTTGCTCCTCACCATTTTAGTCTCACTCTTATCTTTCGTTAACTCTGAGCTACTAATCCAGACCCAAGAGTTTACATAAACTGTACAGAGCAAAACTAAAGATATATTCTTCAGTTTAAAGGAAAAAATGATTTTTGATAAGGATGAATTTCATATTCTATTTCCTAAAATCTGAGCATGAATAAAAAGGGTAACATCAGCCAAAAACTCATCAGGAAGTTAAATGCAGCCTGGCTGTGATGACAAGCCTCACAATATGCTAGCACTTTGTCTCCCTGGAGGACATCTGCCTTCTCCTCCTGTTTCCGAGGCAATGTTTGTGTAAGATAGGATGTGGGATGTGTTGGAGATAATGTATGTGTAAATAGAATTCCCTTTCATCCTATGGGAGGAACACCTTTCTCAATTTAAAAATTTAAAAGGTGGCATTTTTCATTACCTAATTCTTCCAAACCAGCAAGCTCCAGTCTACTCCATATTTTAAAAGCAGTTCCCACATACAAGAGTTTGCCCTTGGATTGATTTAGAGCAATTTATTATAGCAGTTCTGATAATTCCCAAGCGATCCACAGGTTATCCGTCTAAGCAAAGATAATCATTTGAATTAAGATTATTACTACTAGTAGAAATGCTCATAAATATGTCTCCTATCTGTCTGGTTTGATAGAATGAGTTCGTTGGCCTCCCATCGGGAATCTGGTATATTCAATTGTAAACATTTGTTGAGCACCTATTTTTGTTCTAGGATTAAAAAAAAGCAAGATCATTCCTGGTGTCTAAGAGTTCTGACTGGGTGAGGAAAAGAAAGGTTTCTCTCTCTCTCTCTCCCTCTCTCCCTCCCCACCCCTCATTCTCTCTCTCTCTCTCTCTCTCTCTCTCTCTCTCTCTCTCTCTCTCTCTCTCTCTCTCTCTCACACACACACACACACACACGCACACCAACATGATACATGCTATGATAGAGATCATGATAAAATTTAAAAGTCATTGTTCTGGAGTTTTAAGCATGTAAGAACTCTAACTTCCATATTAACCTTCATTTCTTATGGGTCCTAACCTCCTAGAACAAATGCATCTAGGTTCATCAGGGATATTAGTCTGTAATTTTCTTTTTGTGCAGTGTCTTTGTCTGGTTTGGGTATTAGGGTAATGCTGGCTTCATCAAATAAGTCTGGGAGCTTTCTCTCCTCTTCTATTTGTTGGAATAATTGAGAAGGATCACTATTAATTCTTCTTTGAATGTTTGGTAGAATTCACTTGTGAAGCTATCTAGTCCAGCACTTTTGCTTGTTGGGGGTTTTTTGATTACCGATTTGATTTTGTTACTAGTAATGGGTCTGTTCAGATTTTCAGTTTCTTCCTGATTCAGTCTTGGAAGATCGTATGTTTTTTCATTAGCTTATTTGTACCATTCGCATTTAAGTGATTATTTACATAGTTGAGTGAATATCTACCATATTTTTAACTGTCTTGTGTGTTGCACTGTTTCCCATTTTTTTCTGCCTTCTCCAGTTTTAAAAGAACATCTTATATGATTCCATGTCTCTCCTCTCTTAGCATATCAATTGTACTTATTTAAAAAAAAATTTTACTAGTCGCCCGAGGGTTTTCAGCATACATTCACAACGAATCTGTGTTCGCTTTCAAACAACAATGTAATGCTTTATAGGTAATGCAGGTACTTTATAACACAGTATTCCAAATACTCCATTACATAACTCATCACATTTCTGCCATTCATTTCACTTATCTGGAAGCCATAATCACACAATACATTGTTGCTATTATTATTTTGAACAAACTGTTATCTGTTAGATAAATGAAGAATAAGAAAAATAAAAGTCTTTTGAATCGTCCTTTGCTTTTCTCTAACGCTCTTCCTTTCTTTATGTACATTTAAATTTCTGACTTACATCATCTTTCTCTCTGAAGAACTTCTTTTAACATTTCTTGCAAGGCTGATCTACTGGTGACAAACACCCTTGATTTTTATTTGTCTGGAAATATCTTTATTTCTCATTCACCTTTGAAGGATAATTTTGCTGGATACAAATTCTAGATTGGTGGACTTATTTTTTCAGCACTTTAAATATTTTATTCCTTGTTTGCATGGCACCTGAGAAGAAGTTTAATACAATTCTTGTTGTTCTTCTAAATGAAAGTTGTATTTTTCTCTAGCTTCTTTCTAGATTTTCACTTTGATTTTGCTTTTCTGCAGTCTTAATATGATATTCCAAGGTGTCGATTTTTGGATATTTATTCTGTGTGGTGTTCTCTGAGACTCTTGCATCTGTGGTTTAGTGTCTGTGATTAATTTTGGAAATAAATATTGGGCCTTAGTTTTCCAAATATTTCTTCTGCTTCTTTCTTTCTTCTCCCTTTGGTATTCTCATTACACCAACGTTATACCTTTTATAATTGTTCCAAAGTTCATGATTATTCTTTTGTTTTGCTTTGTTTTCTCTTCACATTTCCACTTGGGAAGATTCTATTGACATTCCTTCAAACGAATTGAATCTTTCCTTAGCCATAATCAGTCTACTGGTGATCTGTCAAAGGCATTCTTCAGTTTCAGTTTTGTTTTTATTTCTAGTATTTCTTTTAGATTCTTTCTTGGAGTTTTAATCCCTATGCTTATACTACTCATCTATTCTTAAATGTTTCCCACATTTCTATAAGAGACCTTAAAATATTAATCATGGTTATTTAAAATTTCTGGTCTAGTAACTCAAAATCTTTGCCATATCTGAATCTTATTCTGATGCTCTCTTTGTTTCTTCGGACTGTATGTGTGTGTGTGTGTGTGTGTGTGTGTGTGTGTGTGTGTGTGTGTGTGTGTGTGTTAATATGTTAGCACGTCTTGTAATTATTATGTTGGAAGCTAGACATGATGATGTGGGTAGTCATAACTGAGGCATGTAAGCCATTAGTGGGAGGACTTATGTTTATTTGGTTAGGGGTGAAGCTGTGTTTAATGCTTTCTGTAGCTATAGATGCCCCAGGTTTCAATTTCCTTTAGTGTCTTTGTTTTTGTCTTCCCTCTTATCTCTGGGGTTGCCTACAAATTCTTCACTAAATACAGTCAGAAACTCAAAGTTTTTCGGCTATAATTCTCGGTTACATACAGCAGATCTATCGATGTGGTTATAAGGCCTGGTAAGGAGAAAAGTATTCTACAGTCCTCTATAATAGTCTCAAACTTTAAGTAAGCCTAGCCTGTGCACCAAGGTGTAGCCTTCAAAAGTACTTCTCAACCTTCCCCCACTCAGAGGAGGAAGGAATGCTAGAGAAGGTTGCAGCTGAGTATTTTCCTTGCCTCACTTTAACTAGGTTTTTATAATTTTCCTTAAGGGAAGGAGGAGAACAGAATGCTCAGGATTTACTTCAATTCCTACATTTTCCTCCTTTGATTAGAAGCACAAGGAGATTTTTCTTTGGCCTTCACAGAGAGAAGCTCATGGGGTCCCTGGAAGTGACACTCAAAAGGGTTGAGTCCTCCCTGAGACTGAGCCCCCCATGGTTTTAAACTTTCAAACTAGTCAACATGGAATCTCCAGGAATTCATTAAATAAAAGCTTTAAGTGTTCTGAATTATGAGCTTCTAATCCTGGGCTCAGTTCCCAGTAATCTATGATTCTGCGTATGTACCTGTCTGTCTCCCCATTTGTAAAGGCAGTATGCTGATGCACCTGTTTTATTTTCACGATTTGTTGATGTTCTGTGCAAATGGAAGAGTTGACTTCCAAATTTCACCTGTTGGAGCAGAAGCCAGAAGTCTTGGCAACCAAATTTTAAAACAGATTTCTTAAACAAAAAGTCTTGACTTAGAGGCCAGTGCCTTTCAGGGATTCCATCATCAAAAGGGAGAGTTTTACTTCAGTATTTCTATCTTTGCAAAAATAAAGATTTCTCTCTTTTTAAAAAGTTTTCAAGGAAATAAAAATGATCATATATGCTTTAATATTTAAAATAAAAAGATTTAACACACCTTAGAATTGTTAAAATACATTAAGTAAATCTACTACTTTATATTTATTTTTTAAAAAGCAGTATGCTTACAACTTTTACAACTTCCATGGGGTGGAACTGAGGTTGCTTGTTTTCGTGTTATCGTGATCATGACTTCTAGCCCAATTCTGTATCTTTGTTCCTTCTACGGTAAGAAGAGTGCTCAGTTACAGTCCAAGAATTTCTCAGTTCTGCTCTCCTTCTACACAGAAATATCAGCAAGTAGTCAGATTTTGGCTTGAACATTTGGATAGATGATCTGCTGGAGGCTGGAAGCTCTCACACCCATTGAAACCCGCACTCGGGTGTCATTGCCATCAGACACCAGGATCCATAACTCAGGCCTGACTCTCCCTCAGCCTCAAGCGTCGTGATCTCAGATTCCTGTGACAGTTCTTGCTGGAGGTCCTCAAGGGCCTCCGTTACTTTAGCTGAAATGCTAGAAGTACTCTGAAAATTATGAATTTGCCATGTGGACTTTAATTCTAAGTGTCAAATTTCCATGAATCAAGAGGACAATAGCTTTACTCTACTGAACAATTCCTCTTCCATATTTCATGGTATAATAGTCCAGATCCAAAGCTATATTCTGGGATTATATCCTTTCCCTGCAATGTTTTTTTGGCAAGATCTGCTCTGCAATCCATCCTTCATTTCTGCCGTGTCCTGGTGACTATGGCAGAGGAGTACTTGCCCAGTACCTTGCCATTTAGTCAACAGGAATGTGAGGAGCTGCTAAAAATTATTAGTAGTCGAAGAAATGTAAATTAAAACAACACTGAGCTATCACCTTAGACACATAAGATCGGCAGACATTTGAAGGTTGCTAACAGAAAGTGTCCATCAGATATGAGGAAAATGAGAATCTTTCCACACAAGAGAACGATAATGCTCAATGAATTTAAGTACCGATATGCTCTGTCCCCCAGCATATCCCATTCCTAATGTATATCCATGTAAAATTCTCGTGTCCATCCTCAGGGCACATCAACCAAAGTATTCATCACAGTGGCATTTGTAGTAACCAGGATTTGGATGCCACCGAAGTGTCTTTCACAGTGGTACTTGTAAGTTAAACGGTCTTAGGTTGGTTTCGTCTAAAACCAGACCCTGAGATGAGGATTTGCATTCCAGTAGCTAACTTGGGAGGCGATTTAAGGAAGCATTGGTATGAGAGTGAAAAAGGCAGAGGCAGGGGCAGTTTGAGAGTCCATAAAGGGTACAGTATTGGCAAGTTACCTCTGCAGACAATGAGAGCTTAATCCCACTGGAGAATATGGGGGCAGTGTTTTCCATGCCCCAGAGTAATTTCAACTGAAGGTGTAGAACACAGGGGTATTTATCCTCCAGCTCTCATCCTATCGGACTGACTGATGGTCCCTAGGGCATTAAGTTGCATGTGCATTTAGTCTATCCAAGCACAGGACAAGAGAAAGCCTTCCCAAGTTCATGCAGCAGAAGACCAGAGGCATGAACTAGAACTATTAATACTGAAGGGAGGGCACAAGGCAACAACTGTGTTATGTAGACAGGTTTTAAAAATGTAGAGTAGAGGAAAATACATATGAAACAGGATAAGGTATAGATCAATAATAGTCATGTCAGCAAAAAACACAAGCAGAAACAAAAACACATTACTATTTACATGTTACATTCATACCATATATGAGGACACAATTCAAGCACATTACACAGGGCCTTTGGGTGGTGTGGTGAATGAGGCTGAAGATGAGGGATGAAAAGAAGAAAAATAGAAACTGAGAGGCCTCGTGGAAATTGCTGAAGAAAGGATGTCATAACCAAGGAGAGTGATTTAAAATATCTATCTTCTTTTGCCTATTCTAGGTCAATGGATCTGCCTTTCCTGGACCCCCTCACACCCCTACCTCTGCATTACAAACATAGGACATCTGGCTTCAGGCTCCCTAAAGCAAGAATTGGGTCCAGTGCAAGGTCATACCCCTCGCAGCCTGTGGCTGAGGCCCACCAGATAATATGGCTTTCCACTCTTCTTCAATGAATAGATTTGAATAAGAGGTGCACGAGGACAACTGAAGGTCCCACAACTACATTTCCCAGAGGTCTCTGGGTGATTCTAACCAGACACCAGGGGAGGAGCTGTTTGGAAAGCCATTGTGGGAAATCCCTGTACTAGTTATTAAAGTGAGAAGAGTGAAGTCGGCCTCATTCCTGGTTTGGGGCTGAGTGGAAATCGGTAAGTGACTTTTTGTATGCTTTGAAATTGGAGCCTAGTCTTAACTCGAATGTGATTCTGGGAGACTAGACACTATACTGTGCCTGAATTTTATATCCAAAGCAGTTCAGAAAGTGTGGCTGACACATCTTTTGAATCCTTATGTTGTGAGGACTACTACACGGCATAATGATGAAGATAATAGACCCTAGATTCACACAGTCTGTCTTAGAGTCACAGCCTCACCACATCCTAGCTGTGTGGACTTGGGCAGGTCACTTAGCATATCTAAAAGTCAGTTTATCTGTCAGTAAAATGGAGCTAGTAAGAGAGTTGACTTAAAGGGTTATTGTGAGGATTAAAGAAGTGTATAAAAGATAGTTAATGTGTTAATGTGTGTTTCAGAGAACTGGACAATCGAAACAGGAGGTCCACCTCCTCTGTCCACAACTAGGTATATCCCAAAGGGCCCAGTTAATCCTGCCAGCAGTAGGCTCATAACCATTCCTGCTTCTTCTGCATTAGGTGATCAGATCTCTCTAATAGTCCCAAATGGCCAGGGAGGCTGGGGTGCGTTGTCTGTTTCATCCTGTTGGAGGGAGGCTTAGTGCGGTGGGTCTCTAGGACATCTTGCCCAGAGACTTATTTTGTTGGCCTCTTCCGGGCTTCAAAAGTTCTGAGCCAACTTTAGAAATAGGCAGATATCACCTTCTCATCTGCATTTCTGCTTCTTCTGAGGAGGGGAAAAAATACAAACAAACAAACGAACAAACAAACAAACTCAGAACTCCTCTTTAGTGATAACAGCTGATTTCCATGCATGCGGCTTTCTGGGCCTGCTCCACAGGCCTTCCGTGCCCTAAGCACTGTTAAAGTATCATCTGTGGGTGAGCTTTCTTCGACAACTTCTTGCTCATCCAGAAAAATCACTGGGTGGACCACTTGCGCCGGGAGTAGGTTGGGCTGGAGTCTCCTTGCAGTGGGCCTCAGCGCCAAAATAAAAGGAAAGGAATGGGAAGGGAGGCGGGGGGCATGTAGGGGAGGGAAAAGAGAAGTAAGGAAATAGAAGCATGCAGAAAGAAAAGCCACTCAGAAACATTCCTTAAAATTCATCTATTCGACTTGGCAATTCTGTTCCTAGGTAGAGACCCAAAAGAACCGAAAACAGATACTGAAAAATGTATTTGAAGACAGACATTTGTAGCAACAGTATTCACAAAAGCCAAAGGCAAAAAGAACCCCGATGCCCATCAAGGAAGATGGAGATAAACAAAATAATGTATCCATACCATGGAATGTTATTCAGTCATAAAAAGGAATTAAGTATTAACACATGTTTCATGCTAAATGAAAACATGCTAAATGAAAGGAGCCAGCCACAAAAGGCCCCATGTTATCCAATTACATTAATGGGTTTGGGGTTTTATTTCGCAGCAGAGCTATTTTGGAACTAGACAGAAGTGGTGATTGCACAAAATTGTGAATGTACTGAATGGCACTGACTCGTTCACTTTAAAATGTTTCATTTTATGTCACACAGATTTCACATCAATTTTTTAAGAAATCTATTTAGTAATGTCAGAAATTCTAGCAGTAGTGCTTAAAGGTTCTGCCTCAGTCCAAAAGTGTTCTTGTGCTGCTTGTGGCTTTGGTGTGACATCAGCATTTCATTTCTTTCCCAGGGGTCTTTTTTTGTTTCTCAAGCACAAAACAGGGGACTCCACTCCTTTCCTCAAAAGGAAGATTCAGCTGTCAAATTTCTAGTTGTCCCTAAGACTTATTTTGTTTGTCCTTTACCACGTTCAGCTGAGCAGCTGTTTCCATGTAGATTGCCTCTCCCAGCCTGCTCTGTGGACCTATGTTACCTGCCTGATCTCTGCAGGTATTGATTTCGAGCCAGGGCTCATGTGATGGTTTGTTGAACGATGACCTTTGAGCAGGGCTAGCCTAACAACTTCCTTTCCATCCAGAAATCCAAGCAGCTGGCCACTTGCCCCTTGGTTGGGGTCTGGGTTGTAGAGTCAACCCAGTGGGATGCCATGGATTTCACTGGGACAGAGAAAAGAGAAGGAAAGTAATAGATAAAGAAAAAACAAACAAATAAACAAAACAAAAAAAACACCCAAAGAGATAGCCACTTACTATCACTCCTCAAAATTCTTCTTTTCTACAACGTCAGAAATCTGGGCCAGAGGTATAGCAGATTCCATTTCAGTCCATGATTGTACTTCTGCCGCTTAGTAGCTTTGAGTGTGATGACAATATTTCATGGGCAGATGGACTAGTTCTGGATCCATCTATTTTTAATTCTTTTATTTTAATTCTTCTATTTAATTCTTGCAACTTCATTTGGGGAAAGAATAAGGGTTTCTTTAGCAAAAAACAAAAACAAAACAAAACAAAAAAACCTGAAAACCACTGTCGTGCATGAAAGATGTAGAGGTCCTAGAGACTGGGAACTGATAGACGAGTTCACATACATAGCAAGCTGTTTTCCCTGGAAATTACATCTTCCCTGGACAATGAGGAGGTAAAGCTTCATCAGTGTAGCTCATTGTTGCATTCTTCAAGTTCTTTCCCGTTTGAAATTATTTTTATATCCAGGATGCCTTTGTGATTAAATGAATTATAGCCGAGAATAACCTTTGGGGATCAGAGTTTCCTCTCTATTTTGTAGACATGTTGCTGTGAAGTATTCTGATGCTGGCTTGATATTTTCTCCCTTATAAAATATTTGCTTTTCTTCCAGATACCTGAGTAGATTTCTTTGATGTTGAATTTCAATAATTTAATGAGAATATATTCTCGATTATGGTGAATCAAACTTTTCCAAAATCTTGCTGTTTCTCAGATTCAATTTTTGCTTCATTTTGGGGAAACGTTTTTGTTATTTTTTTGTATGCATTTTCCATTGTACTTTTTGAGTTTTCTTCTTCAGAAGCACCAGTTGTTTTTATATTTGATTGTCTTTGCTATCTATGTCTATTAGCTTCTCTCTAACTATTTAATTGCTTTACTTTTCATTAATTTCTATTATGAGTATCACATTTTTCTTCTACATATGTCATTTGATATTGTGCTGTATCTAGGTTGCCCTTTCTGTTTATAATTATGTATTTGCCTGGTTTTGTTCTTAGTTTCCTAAATTCTGAAATCCTTCTTCTCGTAATGCTGTATTATTTTATCACCTTGTTGGCTTTTTTTGGGCGGCAGGGTGGGGGGGGGGATTCTTTGTTATAAGTCCATTTTAAATGTTCTTTTGCTCCAAGTACCTGTGAAGACTTTCTTTCCATTGCTCAGTCTATTTTTCTTCTTGAGTTGGTTGTCTTTTTTTTTTTTTCCATATTACGTCCTTTTCTTCTAATTCTAGTCTCACAGTATATTTCCTTCTGAGCCCTCTCCTGGTGACTTCCACAACTGCCAGGATTAGAGCCTCCATCAGTGTTGCTCGATCCCCTGTGGTTGTACTCTGTACACTCTCCCCTATGCAACTCGGATGTTCATGTTACTCTTCAGTCCTAACCCTTCTGTTTGTGATTTTTAGGGATTTTTCATAATTTATGATCCACCCAACTATCTTTTTGTTTTCAAGTGAAGTCATATTATATGTTTTACTATCTTTTCTATTATTTTTAAAGTTCGGGACAAGAAAAACATTTTCTAAGTCTTCTGAGTTAAAACTGAAAATCGATCTACTTCCAATTTACTTAGAAAGATATTAAGTGCATTTCTGAGAGTTTTTAGTAGACTCTCTAAGTGTGTTCACTCTGTCTCCCTTGAGTCTTATATTTATCATCAAGCTGAAAGGAAAGGGTATATAATGCAAAGAAATGCTACAAATCAATATATAAAGCAAATAGTGCTTCAGTCATCTATTTCCCTGGCAACTACTTTAGAAGGCCTCCCAGCATTTTACCTTGAATCACAGATTTAGTAATACACAGTTGCTTTTTTTTTATGTTTACTCACAGAATACTCAAGTATTATTTGTTTACAATGTGTTGCTTGCATCCAGGGCTGTAACAGAAACTGGCTTCTTTCGAATGGACAAGCAGTTACTATGTTCTAACTCAATATTATACCTTTTTTTAAAAAAAGAAAAAGGAGAAAGAAAAAGAAAAAAAGAGGAAAACAAACTATAACATTTAACAAGAAATATTTAAAAACTTCCAAGTAGAAGGAATAATGGTCTAACCAAGAATCAGATTGCCAGGTTATAAACCACGTGATTCCTTTTCGATCAACCTTCACTACATTTCCTTACATACTCATTATAGATGCTGGATTAGGGGCTGCAGAGGGTGTGGGGCAGTCTGGCTAAACACTAGTTGTTTTCTCTACACTTAGGTGGTAGAGTATTAGAGCCTTGTCTAAATGTTGAGGAAGATGCTGGTGAAATGACAAATGCAATGAATTTAATAAATTTAAGGCAAATAATATTACAGATATCAAGAAAAAATGGAAACACTGACAAAGTGGGAATGATAGCTGTGTCAGGAAAAAAGAGAAATAGAAGAATCTAAAAGAATTGATATGAGAGAAAAGAGAGATGCTTAGCTTATCACCATTAACTTAGGGTCAGGCCCCTTTGTACTATGTCACCTTAGGCTATGCCACAGTACGAGGAGTCAGTCTTAGCATCTGTGTACCACTGTTGCGATCAAAGTCTAAAGAGATTAAGACTGGTAGCAGGTGGAAAACACTTTCTTTGAAAATGTCAGGCATATCTAAACCATATTCCTTTTGTTGCACATCACCTGCCCTCCTTACTTACTCAAACCGCTTTGTAGAAGCAGGAGACAGTTTGGGATGGTCTGGTTAAATTGCAGTTGTTCTCTGTGTCCAAGTGTTAGAGTTTTAGAGCTTGTGCAGATGTTGAGAAAGGATACCGATGCAAGTTGAGAGAAGAAATGAAACGAATTTTATAAATTTGGGGAAAACAATGTTGTAGACATCAAGAACAGAGAAAATTGAAACACGAGCAGAATGAGAAGAATAGCTAATCAAAAAAGACAAAAAGGGGAACCCAAAAGAAATGACATTAAGAAGGGCAAATGGAAACACTTAGCTGATCACATTAACTGAGGGGGAGGGCCCTTTGTACCATGTCAGCTCAGACCATGTCACATTACCAGTGGTAATGCACCATTGTTACAAGTTGTGTCTGGATTAAGATACTACTTTAGTAGCAGAGGACAGAAACCTTTTCCAGATGGGATTTAACAATATAAGGCTTTTTTTTTTTTTTTTTTTTTTTTTTTGCTTACCTGACCAGAAAGTCAGGAAATAACTTGAGACTTGATTCAGGTGGATTTTTTTGGTCCTCCTTTTTCTTGCTTTTCATTCCTCAACTCAGTAAATTCTTTGTTGATATTATTCTTCAGCAAGTTTTTCCAGTTTCTTTAAGGAAATATCCTACCAGCTTCTAGCCCTGCAGTAGAAAGTATCTGCTTAGGTTCAGCAAAAGTCCCTCACAGAGTCTCATTGACCTGACTTGGTTCACATGCCATCTATGAGCAAACCATTGAGCCTGGCGCACATGTGCTTTGAATTGGTCCTATTTGGGTAACATGTCTATTCATTCAGCTCAGAAAGAATGAGGAGTACAGCTTATTTTTCATACAATAACCAGAAATACCAATTTGATTATTGTATCCTTTGCCCAAATTGCAACCTTCTCACAATGATTTCTCATCTCAGAGTAAAAGCCAACAGAACTGGTTTTAAGGCCACTGTTATCTCAATCCATGTACCCTCCCATTCTCTCTGTTCCAGTCATCTTGGCTTCCTAGATAGGTTCCACTTTGAGGCTCTGTAACTTTCCATTCCTGTTGCCTGAATGATCTTCCCCACATATATGGACATGCCTAATTCTCTCACTTCCTTAAGGTCGTAGTGAGGCTTTCTTAAAGTCCACCTTATCGGAAATTAAATTTCTCTGTGTGCACATCTTATCTTCTTTCTTTGCTTTATTTTCCCATCACAGAGGGCACTCATCACAATCTAAGAAATCGCATGTTTTATTTATTTATTTGATTCACTATTTGTGTCATTTCAGCCCCCACCGATATGTAAGATTTCTGAGGGCAAGTAAGTACTAGATCACTAGCAAATACATTGTAGGTTTTCCAAAACTTTTTATCGAATGAATCAATGAATCATTGTGAGAATGAATATAAATCTTTGACTGTGGAACTTTGACTAGATTCAGCTAAAGGAGAAATTGAGTGGGTCAGGAACCAAGAATACAATGTGCTCTATGCTCCTGTTTATGTTGGAACAATTTGTAAACACTATTTTAACTAATATCAGTTGAAACACCTTTTTAGTCATCACTAAGAAAACCACGTTTACCATTTCACTCATCACTTAATCTGGATTCCCAACTTCTCATGCTTAAAACTTGGAACAAGTGAAAATACTTTTCTTCCAGAGTTACTGAGACTACTAAGAGAATTTAAGCATATGAAAGCAATTAATACAACAAAAGTACTAAACACGAGACTTATGATGACAGATATTTATAACTATGGTTTATATTTACATATTTAAAGTACATTAGTTATCATTTGGCTAATCAAGAAACTTCGAGTGCAAAAGTAACACTCTTAATTTTTGTTTTCCTGGCCTCAGGGATCATGGACATTGAAGCTTATTTTGAAAGAATTGGTTATAAGAACTCCGGGAACAAACCGGACTTGGAAACATTAACTGACATTTTTGAGCACCATATCCGAGCCATTCCTTTAGAGAACCTTAACCTCCATTGTGGGAAATCCATGGAAATCGGCTTGGAGGCCACTTTTGATAAACTCGTGAGGAAGAATCAGGGTGGGGTTTGTCTCCACAACAATCAGCTTCTGTATTGGGCTCTGACCACAATTGGTTTTGAGACAACAATGCTGGGAAGCTATATGTACATCACTCCAGCCAAAAAATACAGCAATTCTATGATTCACCTTCTGCTGATGGTGGCTATCGATGGCAAGAACTACATAGTTGATGTTGGGCTTGGACGCTCTTGTCAGATGTGGCAGCCTCTGGAGTTAATTTCTGGTAAGGATCAGCCTCAGGTGCCTTCCATCTTCCGCTTGACAGAAGAGGGAGAATATTGGTATCTGGACCAAATCAGAAGAGAACAACACACTGCAAACCAAGAATTTCTTCATTCTGTCTTCCTGGATAAGAATACATACCGAAAAATCTACTCGTTCACTCTTACACCTCGAACAATTGACGACTTTAAATTTGTTCTTGAATTCCTTCAGATGTCTAAAGCATCTGTGTTTACAAACAAGTCATTTTGTTCCTTGCAGACCCTAGATGGGGTTTACTGTTTAGTGGGCTTCACCCTCATCTATAGGAAATTCAATTATAAAGACAATATGGATTTGGTGGAGTTTAAGATGCTGAATGAGGAAGAAATAGAAAAAGAGCTGAAAAATATATTTGGTATCTCCTTAGAGGGAAAGCTTGTGCCCAAACATGATGATGGATTTTTGGACATTTAGAGTAAGAAGTAAAAATGATCAGTATCATTTCAGGTACTGAAACTTTTTATTATAAAAAGTTTGAACATATGTAAAGTAAAGAGAATAAAATAGTAAGCCTCTATCAACTGGTAGCCTACCTTTCATATTTCCTCAGTGATCCCACATGATAGTAAAGAAAATCCTAGACATCAAGTCATTTTATTCTTTAAAATGTCGGCATATGTATTTAGATAACATTTTAAAGAAATAGTACCACATGCCTTTTCAAAATTAATAATAGTAAAGGTATTTTAAGGATGGCCTATGGTTTTTGGGGGGAGAAAACAGTAATTTCTGCTAGAAACTCTTCCACACTAGTTGAAAGTTGAATTCATAGAAAATGTTTACCATGGCTAAGTAAATAGACTGTTGAGGAAATTGTTTTTATTACATTCAACCAGCATATGTCTAATGTCCAATTTGTACAAAAAATCTGCATGGATAATTTAGAATTAAAATTCAACAGAGAAGAATGAAACACAACAGTGCTTCCAAATAACCTAGTAGTTCTCGAGACAAGGCTGAAACCTTAAGCAGTGACTTGTGACTGAGTACCGAGGGAGTGACGTGGCTACTGATTTCTTACACTGTTTTTTTGCGACTACAGTTCTTCATGCGGCATTTTTCTTAATATAGGAACACTGGCATTTTGAATTTTCCAATTCCAGAATTGTCATTTATGTCTAAAAGTAATAATTGTTGGGAATTTAGAAATACTTATGATCTGTAAAAACTCGATGTCTAAAAATTACGTTAAAACATTGTTAGCTAATACAATGTCAATCACGAAGTATTTGTTTGACAGCGTTAGGAAATTATGGGGCCGGGTTATTTTTCTACAGTGGTCTTCCTCGCATCCTCCTTATCTTGAGTTATATTCTTTTAACTTCCTCTACACTTTGTCATAAGAGGATGAATATAAACTTCAAAGTATATAGTCTGAGTTAAAATCCTGTGGACACTAAGTGAATGACATGATAAATATGTGGCTCTGATTCCTCAGAGGTCAAATTTGGGTAATACTTCATTAAGTGCCAGACCTAGAGTAAACTCTCAATACATATTTGTTATATGGATGAATGAATGATGTCAGTAATGTTTTTGATACTGAGTCAGCATTTGATGAAAGTTCTTCCATCTTGGCTTATTTCCCTAGCTTGAAATCCTGGTCCTGAATCTGCCTGCTTCTTTCTTGATTAAATATTAATATGACTCAGCCATTTAAAAAAATGAAATCCTACCATTTGCAATGACATCGATAGACCTAGAGGGTATTATGCTGAGCGAACTAAGTCAGAGAAAGATAAATACCATATGATTTCACTTATGTGCAGAATCTAAGGAACAAAAAGAACAAACTAATCAAAATAAGACTCACAAATATAGTGGACGCTATGCTGTCAGACAGAGGGGAGTGGTTTCGGGGGCTGACAGAAGGCAGTAAAGGGTTAAAGAAGTGCATATCAGTAGTTGATAGTTGGTCATGGGGATGGAGAGCGTGGCATAGGGAATGTAGCTAAAATTAATATATTGGCTAGGTAGAAAACCAGAGAAGAGAAGGAGCAATTAGGGGGGTTGTTTCATAAACTACATAAATGGCTAACCAATGACTATATACTTGAAACTAATTAAAATAAATTTTAAAAATATTAATATAATATCAGATGGCCGAAATCTGACCGTGTGGCTTTGTGCTTCAGGACTGAAATCTATCCTTATCTATAACTCACATTTTCTGTTCATAAATTCCAGAATCAGAGGTATAATTTAAACTGCAGACTCATTCTTACATTATTCTTCCTCTTCAGCTCGTGATTATCATAATGATGAGGAAAACATAAAATAAAATGGAATAAGCATTGCTACGACAGTCACTTAGAGTCAGGAGGCGGTTAAGGCAATGAGGCCTATGCAGCCAACACACATCTCGTGCCTTAGTTCTCAGAGCTGCTATAAAGATGTTAACCTGTTGCTAAACTTAGCTCAAGCCTGAGCCATAAACGTCCTGGACCAACAACCGCTGCATGGACACACATGGACTTTACTTCCTCTTTGTAATTTTTGCCTTCTCCATTTGCATATTGGAACTAACCAATTCCTGTTAACCTAGTCAGCAGAACTTCATTTGCGGGCAAGAAGTACACTTTGTGTGTTTTGGCTTTATAAAGCTCGCCTTCCTTCATTCTCTCTAAAGCGCAGTTCGGTTTGCTACCCTAATCCCCATCTCTTGAATTATAATCAAAGAGATATCCGCAGTTCATTGCAGCATTATTCACAACAGCCACGACATGAAAACAACCTAAGTGTCTATCAACAGATGAATGGATAAAGAAAGTAGGGTATAGTAGATCTATGCAATGGAATATTATTCAGCCATAGCAAAGAAGGAATCCTAACTTTTGCAATAACATGGATGGACCTTTCGGGCATTATGATAAGTGAAATAAGTCAGACAGAGAAAGGCAAATAAATACTCGATGATCTCAGTTACATATGATATCTGAAAACATTGACCTCATGGAAATTGAGAAGAAGACTGGTGGTTGCCAGTGGCTGAAAGTTGGGGGAAATTGGTCAAAGAGTACAAACTTTCAGTTATAAGGTGAGTAAGTTCTGGGGATCTTACAGCATGACGACTAGAGTTAACGACGTACTGAATTGTGAGCTGTTATGAGACTAGAGATAATGTTTGCGTCATAACAGCACCATAAACACCACCACCAAGAACAAAATGGTGATCATGTGAGGTAAAGGATGTGTTAACGAACCTTATGGTAAATATTTCACAATATTTATGTATCTCAAGTCATCACATTGTACACCTGAAACATTCACAATATTGTACTGTCAAGTATATCACGACAAATCTGGAAAAAAGATACAAACTTGTTACTAGATCTCCACTCATTAGGTTTGTACTCCAGAAAAGGTTAATCAGACTAAAGAGGCTTGAGAAGCTGACAGAGAAGAAATGAGGACATGGCATTTGGCGGCAGCAGCGGGGCATAACAAAGGGGAATGTGAAAGAGATTAAGGAGGTAAAGATCCTATTGGCTGTAGTGGATAAGGGCAAAGAAGCATGCAACCACCGTGGAGTTTGTACTGTATCACCACCTTGCAATGGGGGCCCGTGAGGTAGGAAAACTGAGATTGAGAATGTGGACGAACGACACCTTGCCAGGAAAGGGGCTGTATTTAATTGTGGGCAGGGAGGAAAAAAGACAGTGGAATAAATGCAAAGATAATTCAAACTCAGGATAATCAGCCCCCAAATCCTTGAGAGCTGGCTTGCAGGCCAGAAGAAGGCAGTCCTAGCACACTTGTTCAGAGAACAGGGGCACTCAAAAGATGAAATCCACTGAAAAGGAACTGGTAGAAGTGGCTGTCATTGAAGCATGTGGCCTTGGGCAGTGCCGGTCATATACCTTTCCAGCCCGTCTGCTCACTCCTTCCTTAAATCTGTCCCACCCGCCAAAGTCAGAGACAGTGGCCCCATTAGAGCCTTGAGCTTTCAATATAGCCTCCAGCCCCTGCTGCTCTCACCCATGCACTGCTACCAATAGACTGAGGGGGCAAGGGGCACATGCCTTGGTGACAGACGGATGAAAATTTGGGAGAAGCAACTGGTGATAACACTGGCTTTGAAAGCACCAGTCATAAAGCAATTGTTTGCCTGAATCCAGCCCCTTAACAACAAAATGGATTTGCCTCTGAAGACAGCCCTGCTCTAGGAAGAGGTTAACAATGAATTCTCTTGTTTCCACAGCATATTTTCATTGTTGTTGTATTCATAGAATCCTAGAAAGTGATTCTATGTGAGGGTGGGAAGGAATCGTAGCCATAATTGGGCATGATTCCCTCAGTGTTCAAATTAAGAAACATCCCTTTTGCCCAGGGATCCCCAAGTCACACAGGAGTTAGGGATGGCTTGGGACCTCTGTCACTTTTCTCGATCTTTCTTCTAGTCTATTTTGGAGCCAGGAAAGGATACTAGTAGTCTCTAAGCAGGTGGAGGGGGTCGATGGACTCTGAGCTGAAGTCAACATGGAAACTGGATATTGAACCATACTTTTGACTTAGATAGATACGACAGACATAAAAAGAACATTTCACGCAATACAGCGGAGTACGCATTCTTCTCAAGTTCAAACAGATTATTTTCCAGGATAGATCATATCATAGGACACGAAACAAGTCATAAAACAGTGAATAAAATGGTGGTTACCAGGGTGTAGGGGCTGGGAGGATAGGACCGATGTTGTTTAAGGGTATAAATTTAGTAAATAAGTCCTAGAGACCTAAGCACAGTACTGTAAATATAGACAATAATATTATATTATAATTATCAAACTTGCTAAGAGACTAGAACTTCATTATTCTAAGCACTAAAAAAAGTGATATTTATGTGACATGAAAGACATAATAACTATCGATACGATGGCAATCACGTTGCAATATATAAACGTATCAAATTAATATGTTGTACACCTTAAATTTACACAATGTTGTGTGTCAGGATATTTCTATTTAAAAAATTAAATCCTACCTCCAGGTCATGCTATCATGCAGGGAGTGGTAGGCAGGCTCTTGGCTCACGGCGGTTGTGAAAAAAATGACAACCGGGGAAGAACTATGGTTCTCCTGGTGTTCCCTGTTGACTAGCCTTCAGAGGCCCTTGTGTGGGACATAAAGCGCTCTTCCATCACTTTCTTAGATGGCACCCCTAGCCTCTCTAGTCATCCCAGCTCGCTCTCTTTTCCTGATCCCATTTTATGCTTTTTATAACCTAAGAAAGGAAACCAAGGCCTAGAGAAATATAAAAATTCCTATTCAGTTTTACATTCCTGTGAAAATGCTCCCTTTTTTTAATGGAATCATTTTCTGGTCTCCCAGGCAGAAATAATGCCTCTTTTCTTCATGTTCCAACTGTAGCTAGTATGCATAGCCATTTCATAATCTATCATAATGTGTTATTTATTTGCTTGCCTCACTTCATCTCTGACTAATTGATGAATGCATTCAGTTGATCATCATTTATTGGGTGCTAACCATGTATCTAGCATTCTGCTTGATAAATATAAAAACGAATACATTTTTGTTCAGTGAATACACAGTAAATGTGCTGAGGCTAGAGAAGCAACGCTGCACTTGGGCATGCAGATAATAAAGAATATGGAGGGCTCAGGAAATGGCTACTTTGCTGTTGTAGTGCATTCAATTACGATGGAAGATAAAGCTGGAAAGAAAGTCGGCAAATGGACCATATATTATCTTGAATATCAGTGGTTAAATTTTAATGTTTTAAATTTGATTTTTTTTTTAATTTAGGAGAGCTTATCAAACATTTACCAGCCCATCATTAAGAATGATTAGTTAGCATTTGAAGTTCCCTTGTCAATAATAATCAAGGCGTCTGAGGTAGCTTTACAAATGCTTTACATATCATCATCGAAGTCTATACGAGAGTGTTTGGTGATTAGCTCAATGGATGTTCAAAATATCTTATCATTGGTAAAATGTGTGGTGTTCAGGTACGTTGTTAAGAAGAAATATTGTACACTAGCTACCACCATTCTTTCATGGACAAGTTATGGGCATCTGCAGGCCCAGCAGTCTAGCATCTTCAGATAAGTACTGGAGGCCTAGAGCCCTATGTGGCCTGTGTCCCGTCACCACAGGGCGGGTTCTGCTTCCTTATCCAACGAGGAGGTGCCTGGTCCTGCCACGAGAATTTTGCTACTTTCTCCTAAAAATGAACCTCTCATTCAAGGCGCATGTTGGAGATTCCTTAAATTTCTAACAAGTCGCATGGCTATTTTTGTGCTTGATAATAAATATTTTAAAACTTGACAGAATTTGATCTAAGACTTGTTTTCACTGTCACATACCACCAGTTAGGAGAGAGGACAGCTTCTGTCCTTCTAATCATGGGAGACTACCTATATTTACCAAAAGGCTACCACTTCACACCCAAAAGAATAGCCGTAACCAAAAAGCTATAATAACAAGTGTTAGTGAGGTTGTGGAGAAACTGAACCCTCATATACTGCTGGTGGGATAGTAAAATGATGCAGCTGTTTTGGAAAACAGGTTGGAAATTTCTTTAAAAGCTAAATAGAAATTTACCATATAACCTAGTGGTTTTACTCGTAGGCATCTTCCCAAGAGAAATGAAAACATATATCCACACAAAAACTTACTTATGGGTTCATAGCAGTATGTTTCAGATACAAAACCACAAGTATGATTTCATTTACATGAATGTCTAGGAAAGCTAAATCTGTGAAGATCTAAAGTAGATTAGTGGTTACATGTGGCTGGCGATGGGGAGTATCTCTTGGGCACATGGAAACTGGATTGAGGTAATGGTTGTACAACTCTGTAAATAATTTTCTAAAACTTGAATTTTACACTTAAAACAAGTGATAAGTTATATGTCTACATAAGCTACTTTTAAATTTTCAAAAAAATATGTGTGTAGATGATAGATACTTTAGATGATTGGTAGATACATAGATGATAGATAGATGATAGGCTAGATTAGGTCAGTTTGCAACATCTGGTAATGAATGACCTGTGAAGGGTTTATACATAAACCAATTCTTATCAAAGTGTATCACCACAAACAAGGGAGCAATTGACCTACAACATTAGGACGTCGCTAGGTGATAGGAATTTTTCAGATCCATTATAATCTTATGGGACCACCATTGTATATGCGCTCCATCATTGACTGAAACGTCCTTATGCAGTGATGATAATAATGTTTTCAAACAGTTGGCCTAAAGTGAGGGCAAATTCCACAGTCACAGAGCTGAGCAAACTTAATGTGATGATGGGAAATCAATATTTGTTTCATTAAATTATCACCATCTTATGTGATAGTAAGATAATGTGTCCATAACTAGAATTCCACCATCAATAATAGGATTAAATCTCTGGGTCAGACTAACCTCTGATCAAGAGAAAGGATTTTAAGGCATAACACGAATTAGAACATTTTATCTCGTTTTTATTTAATTTCCACATCCTGGTACTGTTTCAACCTTTTTTTCTTTCCCCATGCTTATGACATTCTCTTCTTCCAATACAGGAAAATAATTTCATAGATGTGATTCACCCTGGATGATTCGTTTGATCGTCTAAGACCTTCCTATCCCTTGTCTTGAATAAAGGCTAGAGAAGGTGACAGGGATCTCCAGAGTTTTTTTTTTTTATATAATGACATGTCTTATATGTATTACATCACTTAAATCATTCAGTAATCAAAATTTTATCCCTTGTATACTTGACATTTTCTCTTGAGAAAGCTATTATTCTAGAACTAAAAAAATTTTAAAAAATTAAAAAAGAAAGGAAAGAAAGGAACACATTAGAGATAAGCTAATATTGTTTTAATTTCAAAACACCCTCAGAAACTCCTAAGAGCAAGGTGAATGGCAAGATAATAGGCTGTGATTCAAATCAAAGACAATGATGTCCCTAGACATCAGGAGGCAACCAGAACATACCATCCTTTAATAACCATTCCAGCTACCCTGATACTCAGCAGTTTCCCAATGTATTTTATACTATTTGCCCCTGATATTGGTGGATAGGTCAAAATGATTTATAGACAACTATTTTTAATTCAATTTTTGACACTCAAAATTTACTTAATGCCATACATTTTCATGAGAGATTATGCCCTGATCTTGAGGATACTGAGGTCCGGGAAGGTTAGACAAGCACCAGACTCTTCCCATTTAAATTCTGGTTTCCCCTCTCCCAGTCTATTCTTATTCCACTTCATCATTTTAGGGTGAGATCATAGCATATCGACATGGCATGATTGACATCACTAAGAGTTAATCCTCATTCTGTAGTCGGGGGGCAGGGGGTGGGGATTTAATATTTTTTTTAAGAAGGATACATCACAATTCAAGTTATTATGTTAATGTGATCATATACATCACGTGATCTGGGTTGAGACATAAAGTTCATCAAAATTTTAGGCAAAGAAGCTTAGACAGGAAAAAAAGCCACAGAGCCCAAATTGATGGCCCTCAGCTCCTTTCTTGAGATCTCACAGGCTTCATAAACCTTTACCTGAAATGAATTGCTTTCCGTTTCCTTATTTTAGCCAATTTTTGATCCTGCTCATTCATTGTTATAACAAAGCTAAAGGAATGGACAAGAAGAAGATTTTCAAGTTTTATGTTTTTGCTTTCGTATTCCAAAAATGGGCCTGAATGAAAAACAAAAAAGCGTTTTGGTCCAAGAGGCAGCTTTCCCACAAAGAAGCAGCGCTGGAAACTTAGAATGTTCCAGGTATTGGCCTATATTCATCTCAGTCCAAACTTCAGGTAGAGATGGTACTATTAAAATGGAAATTGCGCTAGTCTGCATGCTCTGGTACCTTGTTTTATGAAATTAAAGATATTTTCAGAAATAGTCAAGCACTGGGGATAAGTAATTATTGTTTAAATCTGAGATAAAAAGATGCCCACCTTCAAAAAAAGAAAGAACTATGAACAAAGCTTGGGTCTTAAAAGATGAATACGAATCAGCAGAATGAGACAATCTTACTCCTGACGGGGAGGAAAGGGCTTTCCCTTTTGGGACCAGAGATGAAACATTTACAAAGAAGAATTCAAAGCTTCAATCCTATTGCTGGATTTTGTGACTCAGAATTGAATTTATTAGTCTGACAAATTGGTTTCTTACAGATGCCTTGATTTGAGAACCGAATATACTGTTTGGCTGAGGTCACACATCTTTGCTGAAATGCCTGAGAGCGATTTCCAATGTGTTTGTTTATACAGGCAAGGAGGACAGAGGGGGCTGCCTCCCAGGTGATAAAGTCCCTGATGAAACCGGATTCTTATCAGTCGGCGGGGTGGGGGGGGGGGCGGGAATTAAACTGTCTCTGATGCTCTGTATTGGCAACTTCCTTACCGAACCAGCACCTCCTATGGTCTCCTAACAAAAAAAACAAGAACACAAAGGAACGCGGCAGCAAGGTGTGATGGAGATTGTGTCATGGAATCCAAGTCGAGCCTGGAAGCCAGAACTCAAAGTCTGGATTTACTGGCTATATAATTCTAGAGCTATCACCTCTCGTATGCTTCACTTGCTCATGAGGCAAAAGAGGAAAATAAACAAGTGTCTAGGCTCTGAAGTCAGACAAATCTGGATTTGAATTTTATTGAGGCTCAGGTTTCCTTATCTGTGAAGTAAGAATATTACCTTACTGTATTAGTCAGAGTTCTCCAGGGAAATAGAATCAGTAGGGTGTGTGTGTGTGTGTGTGTGTGAGAGAGAGAGAGAGAGAGAGAGAGAGACAGAGAGAGACAGAGAGAGACAGAGAGAGACAGAGAGAGACAGAGAGAGACAGAGAGAGACAGAGAGAGAGAGAGAGAATATAAAGAATTAGCTCAGCTCAAGATTATGGAGGCCAGCAAATCCAAAATCTGTAGCATGGGCTGGTAGGCTGGAGACTCAGGAGTTGGCTGTAGAATTAGGAAGAGCTGATTTTGCAGATGAAGTCCAAAGGCAATCTGCTGGAGAATTTCTTTTTTTTTAGAGGGAGGTTGTTCTTCTTCTTTTTTTTTTTCCCCCTATTCAGGGGAAAAAAACTGGATGAGACCTACTCACATTGTGCAGAGCAATCTAGTTTTTGCAAAGACCATCAATTTAAGTCTTAATCTCATCTAAATGACCTTACAGAAACAGCCAGAATAATGTTTGACCAAATGGGAGCACCCTGTGAACCAGCTACACATACAGTTAACCATCACACTCATGTAATCCTCACAAGAACCCTATGAAATGAGTTTTATTTCTGAAGCGCATCTCCCAAGCTCATGTAACAAGCAATCATTATTATTCTGTTATCTATCAAAAAGTGCCAAAGCCAGGAGTCACTGCAACTCTCTCTTGCTCTCAAGATGTTTTCAGATGAACTCTTCTCAATATTCCCTACATATGTATTCATCCAATGCTTTTCGATGAAAAACCTAAACATATTCAACCAAGTGAATTGACACTGCATGCTGTTGTATTTTCTGACACTTTCATCCTGGTGCCACTTCTGAGGTGCATGAAATGATAAAAGTGAGTACTAAATCTCTGCCCCCCCCAATCTTTCTTCTTTAATGATTATATTCTCCCATCCATTCCTTCCTTTGAAAGATCCCTCTGTTTTGTAGAAGGAGAAGAAGAAGAAAGGAGAGGGCAAGGTACAATGGAGAGAAGGGAGGAAAGAAGGGGAAAATTGAAAACAAAAGAAATAGATAATCGAGAGGATCATGTCGATAAAACAGGCAGATAAGACCATCAGTTTTCCCTGGCTTAATCCTAAAACCCATAAACCAGGAGTGTGGGCCCTGGGTAACAATCTTAACAATCTGTTTTGAATAGCCAGGCAAACTTTCTTATGTGTAGTTGTTGAAAGAACAGATATTTGGACATTTGAAGACGATCTAGTAATAATTATACCCTCTGGTCACTGTGGAAACCATAGCAAATCTTGTCCTTCGCACCCATACAACTCCCTGCACCTTGGGCTCTGCAGTCCTGCCAGCTCGCTGGGTGAGCGTGGCGAATCTTCCATAGGTTTTCTGAGAGCTGGGGTCTGTGGGCTGCTCTCCAGGGTCCTCAGGGCTGCCATCATGCAATGCTCACTTATTCTTTCCCCAGTCTGAGGCCATTTGAGATCAAATTGCCATCTGTGAGCACACTTCCATATTCCTTCTCATCTGAGGAAGAATCTCTAGTCTTGGTAAAATACTTTCATAATCCAGTTTCAACATATGGCTTTCAATGACTCAATACTAGAAGATGCTGTGGCGCGATCAATTCTAAGATCCACGGAGCCAATTGAGATGAATTATGAGCCTTTATGAGCCGGCCGGGGACTGACTCTACCACGCAGGGTGCAGGGTTCCAGGAGATCAGCCCTGAGCTCCCAAAAGAGGCAGCTTATAAAGCCTAGAACCGCACCCTGGTTTAACATCAAAGGAGCAAACAGATTAAGCACATCCTAGTTAACATCAAACAAGCAAGCAGATTACAGAAGCAGAAGTTGGCCATTAGCATATCTTTGCCCAGAACCACACCCTTAACAAAGAGACCTCAAAAGTTCCAGTCCAACTGCTTGCCTAGCATAGAAAACCCTATTACAAATTCCCTGTCGGATAATCATTAAACACATCTTTTCCACATCTTCTTGATGGTAATGACTTGATCACCTTAAAATGAAAAACTGCAAGGGACTCGAGGGTGTGAACAAAACATTCCTTTCAGGTAAGTGATGTGATAGTCATTAGTGACTCTAGATTTTCTGTTACTGAAAAAGAGTAGTGAAAAACCTTTTCAAATTTTCAAATTTTGACTTATTCTGAATTAGAAAAATCTGTTCATCATTTTTTTTTAAATTAATGTCTAGATCTATATAAATTTATCCTCATTGTGGAAACAACGAGAATCTCAAAACTACTTCTTCATACTGGGCTGAGTGGGCATTAAGTAATAGAGATCCAAAGACTATTTCCTGTCATCTAAGCTGGAGAATTTTGACTAAGTCACAAAAGATAAGATGGAAATAGCCGCTAAGCCAGGATTTAGGAGATACAGGGAGGAAGAAACTGCAGGAAACATCCTTCACATAGTGATACCCAGCCCTTCTCTAACAAGATTTGTTTGCTAGGAACCTAGAACAACTGGTGGGACACATAATAAAGAAATAAAGCTTATTACACAACAAAATGAAAATAAAGGCTGTTTGATCGACCTCATTCAAAAGAAACTTCAATGTGCTTTGATCTCTGGATAAAAAAATAAAATAAAATAAAAAGCTTCTAACTTTTAAGTTACTGATGTCAGTTTTTAATGCTTTTCCCGTGAGATTAGAAACTCCATTGTTCCCAAAATGACTGGCATTCTTTTTCATAACGCAAATATAGGGAGTCTTAGTGCCAACAGCCAGTACTTAGGAGAACTAGAATTAGAGGTCCTTAGGCAACAGGAAGGGTTGTACGTGCTCCAGGAAGCTTAAACACAAGTTTCAATTTAGCTAATATTTTATAGGCAACATTTTAGATTTGTTTTGATCCAGTGTAAAAATCAATTCCACAAACACTGCGTGTTTTCAGCTACCAAATTTGTTTTAAAGACTAAAAGAAATAATCAGGGAAAATGCTGCTTTTGATGTAATTCTGACTAAAAGGGAAGCAGCTTTGGGTTGTGTTGAGAAACTGAAGAGAGAGCAGTCACTTTTTTTCCTAATCTTGTGTTGAATTAGGTCTTTGATCCATTTTGAATTAAATTTTTGTACATAGTGTAAGGTAAGACTCTTAGTTCATTTTTTTTACATGTGGACATTTAACTGGTTTGTGTTTGTTTGGTTGGTTTGGTTTGTTGCCTGCAGAATATTATGAACCAGGCTTAATGCCTTAAATAAATTATCTCATTTAAGATTCACACTAAGACTACAAAAGAAGTGTTAGAAGATCAAATAAGGTCTCAGAGAAAGACAAACTTGCACTAGATAGCAATACTGGGATTTGAACCCATGTTAGTTCAACAGCAAAGTTGATTGATCCTGTTTTCATGACTCTGTACCGTCTCTCCAAGACTTTGTGACTGCCATTTAAAGCTCTACACTATTTATCAAAAGCCCACTTCCCACACCCTACCTTCTACTATTGCTACTTCTCTACCTGGGTGCTTATTTATTCCCTAAATATGTCAAGAAAATGTCCAGTTTTGAAACTTCTGGAGAATAGCGGTACAGCATAAGCAAACAATATTTTTAAAATTTACTTTAACCCTACCTATCTATCTCATTAACCTTATTTAAGAAAGAGCTCTTCATGCGGTCCCTCTTGCTATTTCAGATCTCACTGATCTCTCTTTTCCTCCAAACTTCTAGAGCACTTATGATATATAGTTATATAGACAAAGTCTTGGCGACAGAGACTCCTATTCCCCAATATCCATTCTTTTTTGTTCTTATACACTTAGAAATTTTATTTCCCGGCCTTCTATTCAACTCTATAGAGTCATCTGACTAAATTACTGCCAATAAGATATATAAGGAAATAGAGTGTGGGATCTGCAGTGATGTCCCCTCTTTCGTTTCTGGTTTTAGTAATTTGGGTCTTTACTCTTTTCTTCTGATTTAGCTTGGCTAGAGGCTTATCAATTTCATTGATCTTTTCAAATAACCATCTTTTGGTTTCATTGATTTATCTCTCTTGGTTTCCTATTTTTAATTTCATTGATTTATGTTCTAATTTAATTCTTTCTTTTTTTTCTGCTTACTTCGGATTTAATTTATTCTTTTTTCCCTAGTTTCCTAAGGCAAAAGGTTCTATAGATTGTTGATTTTAGATCCTTCTTTTTTTCTAATATATGTGTTCACTGCTATAATTTTCCTCTAAGCACTGCTTGGCTATATATATATATATATATATATATATCATATATATATGATATATAATCTCCTATAAATTTTGAAAAGTTATCATTTTATTTTAGTTCAAAATTTTTTTACTTTTCTTGAAATTTTACCTTGGCCCATGTATTATTTAGAAATATGTTGTCTAATCTTCACACATGTGGGGGATTCCAGCTATCTTTCTGTTGTTGATTTCTAGTTTAATTTCATTGTTGTCTCAGAGCAGATGTTGCATGATTCTACTGTTTTAAACGTGTTAACATGTGTCTGATGGCCCAGAAAATGGTCCATCTTGGTGAAAGTTTTATGTAAACATGAGAAGAATGTGTATTCTGCTGTTGTTGGCTGAATCAGTCTCTAGATGTTCATTATAGTCAATTGATTGATGGTTTTGGGTTCAACTATGTCCTTTCTGATTTTCTATCTGCTGGATCTGTCCATTTCTGATAGAGGGGTGTTGAAGTCTTCAACTATACAGTGGATTCATCTATTTCACCTTGCAGTTCTATCAGCTTTTGCTTCCCATATTTTGATGCTCTGTTAGGTGCATAGATGTTAAGGATTACTATGTCTTTTTGGAGAACGGACTCCTTTATCATTATGAAGTGCCACTCTTTGTCCCTAATACTTTTCTTTCTGTGAAGACTGCTCTGTCTGATTAACATACGCGTTTCTTTTTGATTAGTGTTAGCCTGATATCTCTTTCTTCATCCATTTACTTTTAATCTATATATGTCTTTATATTTCAAGTGGGTTTCTCATAGACAACATATATTGGGTCTTCTTTTTGATACACTGACAATCTCCGTCTTTTAATCAGTGTATTTAGAACATTAACATTTAAAATGATTATTGACATAGGATTAATATCGACTGTACTGGTTATTGTTTTCTATTTATTGTACTTGTTCTTTGTTTCTATTTTTGTATTCTACTCTTTCTCTGACTTTTATGGTTTTAATTGAGCATTTTATAATTTCATGTTCTCTCCTTTCTTTTTAGCCTATCGGCTATGCTTTTTTTTCATTTTATGTTTAGCGGTTGCTCTAGAGTTTGCAATATACTTTGACAACTAATCCGAGTCTACTTTCAAATCATACTATATCACTTTATGAGCAATACAAGTATCAGGAAACAAAATATTTCTAATTCCTTCCTTCTAACCTTTGTATAATTGTTCCCATTTATTTTACTAATACCTAAAGGCACATAAACATACATTTCTGTGCATATATATGTGCATATATATACGCATACCTAATTGAATACATTATTGCTATTATTATTTTGAACTAACTGTTGTTATCTGTTAAATCAATTAAGAGTAAAAAAATATAAAAGTTTTCATTTTACTTTCATTTATTCCTTCTCCGATGTTCTTCCTTTATGGAAATCTGAATTTCTGACCTATATCATTTTCCATGTCTCTTGTTTGAAAAATGATATTGGTCAGAAATTCAGATTTTAACATTTCTTTAAAATCTTTTTAACATTTCTTACAAGGCAAGTTTACCAGCCAAACACTACTTTAATTTTTGTTTATCTAAAATAGTCTTGATTTCTCCTTCACCTTTGAAGGATAATTTCACAGCACACAGAATTTTATGTTGGGAGTTTTCTCGAATTCAAATACTTCGATGCCTTCTAACTTACATGGTTTCTGTGAGGTTGAACATAATTCTCATCTTTGCTTCTCTCTAAGTAGTGTGTTTTTACAAACTCTCGAAAGAAGATGTTTCTAACATCTTCTTTTTTACTCAGGGTTTAGTTAGACCTCAGAAACCATACCAATAATTTGAACAGGAAATTTCAACATAAAGAATGATTAACTCGCAACGGGGAGTGGGAGGTGGGGTGTGGGGGAGGGGGGGATTAACTACTAAGAAGGGGTAAAAGAGAACTCTAAAGACTGCTGGAGTCACAACCTGTCTTACCCCTTTGTGACTTACTAGATTGTGACCTCAGACAAGTAACTTAGGCTGTTGGCAGTGTTCTGCAGCCAGGACTCCCAGGCACGCACCTGTGGGTGGACAAGCTGGGCTTATTACTCACCGCAAGGGAAACCACGCACATCCTGCAGTTCGGTAAGAGAATGTTCGAGCAGACTTGAGGATTTGGGCTCTTGTTAGGTGATTTGGGGGAGGATTGAAGGAAGTGGGCTTTCCTCTGTTTAGATGCTCTCAGGGTTTGTGGCGATTATATAATTGGTTATGGGTTTGGTGGGGGTCGGGGCCTAGATTAAATGAGGCTACAGCTGTAATTGGTGAAGCAGCTGCCAGCACTCGAGTTGGCTGGGAGAGGGATCGTTGGTCAATCTGAGAGGTGTGGACAATGCTCTTGTTTTGTCTGGGCTCAGAATGGATGACAGAGGGGTCTTGACTTTGTCTTGACCCATGATGATCACAGAATGGCCTTGGGTGGTGGTGTCTTGTGAAATTGTTTATGTTCAACAGGAGAGAGAATACTAGCTATGAGTGGCAGGTCAGCTCCTGGCTGTCAGGGGCTGTTTTCTCTTTCTCATTATCCTTGCCTTAGTTTCCTCATCTGTAAGGTGGGAAATAATGAAAGTTTCTACCTCTTGGGTTTGGGACTGGGGAAGAGTACTCCGAGAAGAAACAAACATGAAAGGGGATCTCTTTCCCCAAGGATCATTTTCAGATATCATTGGAGAAGGTGATTGTGGTTCATTGCATAGTGGAGACATTCACTGGGTTGTACTGGGCCAGAGTTGTTCCACAGCTGTCAAGTTAAGGCCGGTGAGCCGGAAACCACAGGCCAGAGTGAAAAGCAAAACCTGGTAGTCGATGAGTGCCACTATGCATACTGAGAATCAACAACTGTGCCAAAAAAGCAGGGTAAGTGGGAAACACCTTCCTCCTACAATGTGCCTCCAGCACCCTCTATAGATGAAGCTAAACGTTTGTACCAGGTGGATAAGGAGAAACGTTTATAGGGTTCAGCTCCAGAAACACAAAGAAGGGAAAAGAATGGTAGATTAGAGTTAGAAAACAACAAATTGGTAACTAGCACAACCAGCATCCATTCATTCTTCTTCTGATAGTTGCATGCGAACTTTCCGCATCTACTTTATTTGTCCATGTACACCAAGCAGAGCATCGCATCTTCCTGACCATAGCAATTTAGTGCAGAGGTAACAAGTAGCCTAGACAGAAATTCTCTCTCCCTCCACCTCTCTCTCTCTCTTGTCTGTCTGTCTGTCTGTCTGTCTGTCTGTCTACCTACCTACCTATCGATCTATAACTACATGTCTGTCTAGGCTTATACTGAATCTTACAAGAGAGGTGTAAGTCTTTTGCTGCTGGGGCAATACCTAGAGCCTTAAAATGAAATCTTTGCAGCAGAAAGCATTACTCAGAGATGCAGAACGATTATGCCTTGATGAACTTGTTTAAGCCTTAAAGTTGGCCATCCTTGAACTTTTCAGTTATGTGCGCAAATAAATTTTCACTTTTTTTTCTTAACTCCAGTTGAATTAGGTTAATATGCTTTCTGTTACTGGCAACAGAAATAGTCTTGAATGATACAGTTCCTCAAATTTCACCCATATTGGGTATTTTTAAAACTCAACATATTTGGTCATAATTTTTCCCAACAGTGATTGGACACAGCCTTTTAAATAGTCTTTGTCATCATAGGGTATAGTTACATTAAATAATTCTTAATTTGATAATACGTTAATTCATTTGGAAAATATTAATTGAGTAACTGATAGATGCCGCATACTCTGCTAGGCACTGAGAATTAACATATAATCATAATGGACATGTTTCTTACTTTTTTGGAGCTTATGGTTTATCTAGCAAGGATTATGGAGAAGCAAATAGCCAGTAACAATCCAGGATAAATGTGATGTTGAGGAAGTCCTAGTTGCCATGGTAGCACAGAGATGAGGCACCTAACCCACACTGGGAGTAAGGTTTGGTAAGAAGTTGAAAAAAACTTCCCAGAGAAGATAATCACTACCACATGCTGCTTTTCTGATGAGGATGAGAAGTCTTTAGGGAGGTGAAGAGAGAAAGAAATAATAGTCACAAAGCCCTGATGAGAAAAGAGATGACGACATGGCTGAGAAATTGAAAGAAGAGAAACAAGGTTGCACCTAGAGTGTGGTAGGAGGGACAGGAGAGTTGCGAGAGGTGAAGGCAAATTATACGCAGCCTCGTAAGTAATGTTAAAGAATGTGGACTTAAGATAAAGTGAGGTGCCATCCAAATAAGTCTCCTGGAGGGGAGTGGTATGACCAGACTTGTGTTTAAGATCACTCTGACTACTGTGAAAAAAAAGGAGGGTGCTCCGTTAGGAAGCAACTGTGATGATCCGGGTAAGAGATTCTAGTAGCCTGAAGGAGGGTCATCAGGCAATGGGGATGAGGTGACATGGCCAGATTTGAAACGTATTTAGGAGGTAATACTGACAGAATGTGGGAGTGGTTCGATGCCTTCCTAAGGGAGAAAGAATGAAGGCACCGAAGTCGCTTGGCACCTTTATTCACTAAGAAGGAATAGAGGAGGATGAGTAGTTAATGACTTTTGTTTTGGGCTTGTTTGATGTCGAGAGTATGTGAAGGAAATTCTAGTAAGGATGTGAGTATGTGACTCCTGAAGCTGGGAAGGTTTTGGCTGGAAATAAAGACATGAGGCCCATAAGCAGATAATAACTTTAGCAATGAAAGAGCAAGACGTCTTTTGTGGAATTACCACAGAATAAAAAAAGAAAAGGGCCAAAGGCAAAACTAAAAATGTTTAAGGAGTGGTCAGATAATGAGGAGCTTACAAAAGAGACTGAACAAACAGGGAGAGAGGTGGGAAGAAAGGGTATGAATGAAAGAAGAAATGGGCAACAGTGTCTGTCAAATCACACTGGAAAACACAGAGGTGTTAGGGTTGAGGACTGATAATTTAACAGCCAGGGTTGCTGGCGATCTCAGCAAAGCAGTGTCAGTAAAGGAGAGTTGGTGGCATTCATATGACATTCTTCTGACGAGTGAACGGGGGTGAGGAAGTGTAAATAACACGTTAAAATGTTTTCTTTCAAGAAATTTCCTATGAAATAAAGGAAGAAATCGTGAAAGGAAGGCTTGAGTTCGAAGGGGAGTTTTTCTTTTGTTGTGTTTTGTTTTTAAGATAAGTGTTGAACCTATTTACCAGTTAATAGGAAGAAGCCAGTAAAAAGGAGAAGATTGAATATATAAGAGAAAAATAGACGATCAATTGATAAAACCCCTGAGGAGACAGGACCCAAAGTGATCCAAAGCAGTTAGAAGGGTTAACCTAGAACAGGAGCTAGGACAAACTCCCTATTATAAGACGAGGAAAAAAGAATGAGTAGGGAAGGAAGGGAGTCTGTGGTTTGGGGGACAGGAGGTCGAGGACATTTGGTCGCTTCTATTTTCTCTGTGAAAATGGAGGTCAGCCCATCTGTTAAGAGCAGTGCACTGATGGTTTTGAGGCATGTAGAGAATTCACGAAATGGTCCCTGTAGAAAATGAGCAAGAACTGATTAGAGAAAAACACAGAAGGGTCCACACTGAGGACCTAACCGAGGTTAGGATCGTGATCATAATGGACACAGAACCTTAAGCTGTGGAATTTCCTGCAGTGGCCTTCTCCAGCATGAGTGCACATGTGGAGAAAACATACAAAGCACAGCTGGTGCCTGCTTTCGATTTCCTACTCTTTGGTCCATGTGATAATTTGTCTTTTCGTAAAAACTCAATCATCCATTCTAGTGAGATCTAAAAAGTTAATTTGCATAAAATCTCTAATTATTATTTATGAATCTATAATGCTATCCTTTAGAGAATTTTCATTTATTTCTCTAATTCTCTTTGACTATCATTCTTGAAAATTAGAGTGCCTAGCATCTTAGTTTCCTTTAGCTATTGTAACAAATTACCACAATCTTGGTAGCTTAAAACAACACACATTTATACTCTTACAGCTATGGAGGTCAGAGGTCTGAAATCAGTTCACAGGGCTACGCTCAGTCTGGAGTCTCTAGGGAAGAATCTGTTTCCTTGCCTTTTCCAGCTTCTTGGAGCTTCATTCTTTGTGTTCCTTGGCTCACAGTTCCTTCAAAGCCATTTTCTTTGAGTGGTCACATTGCCTTCTTCTTCTGTCTAATCGAATCTCCATCTGCTTCCCTTTTAGAAGGATAGTTGTGATTATATTTATGGCCCACACATATATTCCAGTATAATCTTCTCATCTCAAAATCCTTAACTTGATTACATCTGCAAAGTCTCTTTTACTGTATAACATAACATACATAGGTTCTGTGGATTAGGAGCTAGATATCTTTAGGGGCTATTGGCCTACTACATCCTGTGTTCTGTGTTGGAACTGCCAAGCCTTCACGGAACAAGAATGCCTGGAAGTGCTATAGGGATTAGGAAACAGCTACTGATGGCAATGCACCATTCTCTGAAGTCCGTATGTGGGGTACAAGGGACAGTGCAGTCAGACTAGTAGGTAGACTCTAAGAAGAGAGATTATAAAGCTTGTATAAAGATTATAAAGACAGTATAAAGCTTGAATTCCATGAGGTAGCTATAGAAATTACGGTGCGTCATTTTGTAGGTGAGAGAGTGAGCATGAGAGATGGGGAGACTGAGACACAGAAGAAAATAGTTGCCTACATGCAGAAGAGACAACTATATCCCAGCTTTCTACTCTCGTGTGCCACTACCACAGTCCCGGTGCATCTGTGTTCTCCTTTCCAAGGCTTTGCTCATTATTGTCTTAAATATGCTTGAGAGACTCATTTGCTTTAACCAAAAAGATTTTTATACTTCTGCATTTCTTTCCCTTTGACTTTCTCTCATGTAAGTAGCAATTTTCTGGAACAAAGAAGGTCCTTGACCAGCATCACCACACAGGGCCTCTAAATCGATTTCAGTTTCTAGTGCATGTCACAGTGCCCACTTCCCTTCCGTGTAAGGATTCATCAAGGGGCATTATGACAGTGCAATGCTAACCCAAAGCATTACCAACAAATTTATTCTGAGCCCAAGAAGGGCTGGAAATGAAAATTATTTTGATTTAGGAACCCTGACATCATTCTTATAAAAGTATCTACTTTTGGTTAAATGATTTACATAACAGAAAGAACTGGACAATTAAATTACCAGAACTGGTATTTCTTCCTATGGTTCCCATTCTTCGATATAGGAGACCCCAAGATCTTGAGTTTATATCCAAAAAATTTAATGGAATAATCAAGGAACATTATAATAAGGAATGTAACTTTCACACCTCAATCAATAGCTTTCCAAAATTACGAATGATATCTGCTTATGCTATATAAATGTATCATCATGTATTTTTCAACATGCAAAAGTCATAGGAGCCAGGACATGGCAATGCACCACTCCCTGAAGTCCATTTATGGCTCTAAGAGGAGAGATTAGGTATGAAGGCTCTAAGAAGGAGATTAGGTATGAAGCTCAAATCCCATGAGGTGGCTACAGAAATTGCAGTGCATCGTTTTGCAGGAGGGAGAGTGAGCTTGAGAGATGGGGAGACTGAGACACAGAAGAAAATAGTTGCCTACATGCAGCAGAGAAAACCACACCCCAACTTTCTATTCTCATGTAGAACCAGTCCTGGGTTCTAGCCTGGTTCTAGCCTGGCCCAAGCGCTATACTTTACCATTTGACAAACAGTTTCCCCATCGGGATTTCACTTTCTGCTGCTGCAAAATGGATGAGTTGCACTAAATTATTTCAGTGATTTATCTCTCGTAGCCCACTATTGTATGATTTTATCCACAAGTCGAAAGGTATTAGATTTAGGACACTTATTTAAAAGTCTATAAAATTTTCACTGAGATTATCCTAGAGAAGGTAGCTATTATTGTCCACACAGACATCCGATTCACACTTTTTATTTACATTAGTCAATTTAAGCAAAATGGACATTCCGGTATCTCTGCAGCCATAGCCTAAACGCTTTCTTCTTTTATAAGCCCTTTCCTATTTAAATTTTCAGAGTCTTTGCTAGGTTTGCTACCCAGGGCATTTTTGCGAAGGTCACACCCTTTCAAAAATGTTTAAATGCTGAGATGGGGCAACACACCTATTGAAGTATAGGCAATGTTGCTTCTATAAAAAGAATTGCACCTCTTTAGAATTTAAAAAGTTATCTTAAAGACAATGGCTAAAAAAGAATGCATAATAGATTTAGCTTTGAAAAATGTCTTACAAGATTTTACATAAGGGCTATTTAAACAGTTAAATCCCTACAGAATTTGCGAGTTTCGTCAAGGATAAGGAAAGGCTGAAATCAGAGGTTGGAAAGTATAAGTAAGATCTGCTTGTGGATATCTTATTTTAGTCCACACGGAATCCTAAAACTTAAAAATTGTATTTAAAAGAATTGAATTTGGGCTGCACTTGAAAACTGGGGAGATTGGGCCACACTAGGCCAGGTTCTGTAGTCCCCATCCCTCCCTATTGCCTCACCCAGTGCATTTCTTTCAATCACATTACTTGCTGCCCCTTTAGAAATTCAAGTTTCCACTTCATGCCTTGAACAAATAAGACTAAAAATAAACACAACTTTTATGAAAGTGATCTGGAGGAGAGAACATAGGAATTTTCCCTTTTGCATCATTTATTCCTAGCTCTTTTAAGTTGAGAAATCCCAAACTGACAGAAAACTGCAGCAGGACCTCCCAGGCAGCATGGGTAGGAAGGAAAATGGCAGGAAAGCCTCAGAGCAGGTAAGTGTAAAATACTGCATTTAGGAGCGAAAGTTTAGCTAGAATCCTAACAAGAGCGGCTCGGAGCCACATGTTCTATTTCAGGAGTGATTCCATTCCTTTATTGTCTCCAACTGAATGGGCCATGTTCATGGAAGCTACTGATGACAGTTCTTCCTCCTGGGAAACTCTGTGGACATGCGTTACAGGGGCTACACAATAAACCGTGAGTGGCTACAATTCCTAAGTAGATGTTAAAATAATTCTAGAAAGATAGACTCTCATGTGTCTGAAAGTACATGGTTTGAAATAAAACTTGCCCCAAATGCAAATTCTAGGGCAAAGATGAATTACATTTCCACATTTTCTTTATAACTTTGGCACCATTTGGCATAGATGCTTTCATTTACTTTTGTGAATAGGTAATATATTTACGTGAATCAGACACCAAACATTATTTTAAAAAATGGATATCTCTCTTCTACTCTTCAACATATGCCCCAGTCTTCCCCCCTGCACCTCCCCACTCACACACAGTTCTTTTTCTTTTTCTTTAGAGAACCATTATGCACATAGGAGATAGACATTTTTTCTTCCCCTTCCTTTTAAAACTAGTACCATACTCTGTACATCCTCCTGCACCTTGCTTCTTTTCACTTAGCAATATATCCTAGAGCTTGTTCCCATCGATACATAAAGAGCCTACTTATTCCTCTTTCTAGTTATTAAGTAGCCAATGTATGTACCGTGTATGTACATACATTGTACCATAATTTATTTAGCCAGTCTCTATTGATGACCACGTAGATTGCTTTCCATATTCTGCTACTATAAATAGTGCAGTATTGAAAAACTATCAACGTACGTTATTTTATGTACACACACACACACACACACACACACACGATAGAGAAAAATTTCTAGAATTGGAATTGTCGGGGGACAAGATATATGCATTTGTAACTTTCATAGCCAAATGGCCCTTCGTGAAGCTGGCATCAATTCATACTCTTACCACCAATGTTTAAGGGTACATGTTTCCCCACAGGCTCACTCACACGTATGTTAACATAACAAACTTTTAGAACTATGATATCCTAGTGGTTTGTTCTGACCGTGTATTCAAGCACTGATAACTTGTGGTTTTAATTACCAAGATTTACTGTTTGCGTGTCTGGCAGGGCTAGCCCCCCACTCATTGCTCTTCTTTTATAGAACCTTTGGGCAATTCTCATGTTTTTTCTTCTTTCCATGTGCAGTTAGGAATCACCTGGACTAGCTCTTCTGATCCGCTGGGTTCCTCACTGTGCAAATTGTGTTGAAACCCAACTTATGGGCATAGCTTCATGGGGCTGTGGAGAGCTACACCAACTCACCTGTATGCTTGATTTTATGGATGTCCTTTCCACTGCTTGTTTATGAGTTTGCTTTAAATCTATTAAAAATAACCTCACACGCACCTTCAAATCCTGGCCAACTTTTGTGGCCCAGCCTAGCATAGGATTGGTGTGGAGTAGAGATGGATGTCTAAAGGAACATAGGATGCCATTATAAAAATAGGAGAAAGGGATGTCAAAGGCAAATTTTACCACAAACTTAGTGTCTTAAAACAATTATTATCACATAGTTGCCATATGTCAGGAATCTGGGTCCTCTGCAAGGCTGCCATGAAGGTGGGGCTTGGGCTGTGGTCTCATCTGAGGCTTACTAGGGGAGGCTCTGCTTCCAAGCCCTTGTGGGCAGAACTCAGTCCCTAACAGCTGAAGGACTGAGACCCTCGTATTCATATTGTCTGTCACCTTGAGGCCATTGCAAGCTGTCTGCTGGAGGCTGTCCTCATCTCTTAGGGGTCATTCACAGTTCTTTTTCACTTGGGGTTTCCTAATATGGCCATTTCTTCCTTGAAGCCAGCAACAGTTGGGGGGAGGGGCGGGGAGATTGAGAGAGAGAGAGAGAAAGAGAGAGAGAGAGAGACCAGTAAGACAGGCCCTTCCATCTCCTGAACATAATTACATAATCTCCTATATTCCATCACTTTTACTACATTCTATTGATTAGAAGCAAGTCAGAAGTCACATCCACACCCAAGGGGAGGAGGCTATGCAAGAGCATGAACACCAAGAGAAGGGGAGCGCTGGGAGCCATTTTTAAAGCAGCCTACAACACATGACTTCTCTTTTGCTCTGGTATAAACCTCAGTACTAATCTTAACATTCAGAGCCATGCCGAGAAAACTCCAGGAATGTATGGTATGATGATGTAGGACATGATAACAAGCCCTTAAATCTTCTTTTACTGGGGGAAGGGAGAATGGGTGTGGCTCATCCAGGGCGATTATGTCTGGGAGAGAAGGAAACAGTGAAGAGGAGTTGGTGTCTTCAAAGGAGATTTGGTCTGGTAGTATACAAGACCCCTGTCGTTTTTGCCTGTCTGACATGTCAATTTTATTTTCAATTAACAAGTCCTTGATCCCTCCTGTTATTCAAGTGGGGGGAAACCTCAACCCACAGCCCAAGACTGACCAAACAGAGCTCTCGTGACGGGTTTAGTAATGAGCATGTACCCCAACTCAGGATGACCAGAATCAGACCTGCAAATTTTGTAGATATTACTGAGAAAGACACTTTCAGTTCTCTGAGGGTAGTTGGGCTCATCGAGTAAAAGACTAGACCTGCTGGGAGCCATCCCTCTCACCAGTTGGTCGTATACTGATGAGTCGTATACTGATTTAGACACCTTCACCTGTGTCTAAATCAGTATATATGACTAATCTTATAAATTCGATAAACCAACAAATCCATTACTACTTTGCTTGAGCAAATTTAATTTTGGTTTCTGTCATTTACAACTGAGGTATAGAAGAGAGAACTTTCTCTTTAGATAAAATGGTAAGTTTCGGGGACGAGGAGATTGTCCTACGGTCAATGCCCACTTCTCACCATTTTTGTTCACTCCTGTAGTCTGAGCCCCTTTTTGTCCACTTTAGTGTGAAATCCAAGTGGCTGGTTCAGGCTTAGGTGACCTGTTTCTAAGAGCTTATCGCTACAGCTATTGTCACCAGGTATAAGCACTTGTTTGGAAATTGGTCTATAAGTCAAAAGTGATAAAAAAAAATTCAATGAGGTAGGAGAAGATGCAAAAACTAGGAAGTCAAAGGAAAATAGTATGTTTAGCAGCGTGAAGTGCTACATAAGCAAGAAATGAAACAAAATCACTTCATCAATGATGATTAAGAGGGTGTTTGGCAATTTTGAGGGAATATTTTCACCAGAGTAGTGTGGAGTCTAGCAAGAATCCAGGAGTCGATGAGTGGTATCAAGTGTATACTTCTCTTTTGCTTTGACAAAAAAGGGGACAATGGAGATGGTAATGAGAAGCCTGATGAGGAAAAGTGTTTTTGCCGGTGAGGAGATGGGAGAGCTAGGATACCGGATGGAAGACGGTCCTCCATGAGTGAGATCCAGGGAAAGAGTGAAAGATCTCTCCTCAGACTGGTGTTCTCAACCCTGGCTGCACACAGAATCACCCAGGGAGGTCACAAAAAATACTAATGTCTACGCTGCATTCCAGCCCACGTAATCAGATTCTCTGTGGGGTGCGACCCAGGCTTCGGGAGGCTTTCGTGTGTATCCAAGGTTAAAAACCACTCCTTGAGACATATACTTTGTTCCCTGGATCAATGCGAATGGATGAATTATGAGACATTTAGAAACAGGGAGATTTCAAGACAGATGGCATTGATCTCTTCAATAATGAAGAAGACAAAGTCATCTGTTAAGAACAAGTGGGATGATAGCCAGTTTGGGGCCAAAAGGAAAGTGCAAAAGGTTTAGAATAGCTATTACATTAATAACAAATGTCCAAGGAAACAAATATCTCTGCAATGCTTCTGCTTATGTGCAATTAGGTCATGTAATGAATATTGCCCAAAATGAACTACAGCAACGGCAACTGGCAAACAATTCAATAACTCATCAAGCTTGTGAAATTTAAGACTTAGAAGCAAGGAAAGTAAAATGATTAGATCAACTTTGGAAAATAAATCACACAGAGGATGTCATTAGCTGTGAGGATTAAACAGTAGGAACATGCAATGTCTGCTCAAGCGGTCATTTGAATATAATGATGCTTTTTTCTTTTAAGGAGCTCTGTGAATGAAATTACATTTCTGTGATATATCCTTATGAGAAGGCTTTAATAATTTCTTTTTCCATTTACAAAAAGGCTGGGTGTGGGTGGGTGGATGGGGCCAGAAAATATTAATTTGCCCCGGCTCAAAAGAAAGAAAAACGTAATGCTATAAATTCAATTTAAGATTTTTCAGGGCTTAAAAAAAGAAGGTGGAACACTTGACCATAAAAAGCAATTAATGTAGTAGGGGTTTAAATTATAACTGTAGGACACGATGAAAGCCATGAAACAGGTACAAATGGCTATGATGCCATAAAAATATAAAGAACTCAAAAGACATTATTTGCATCTGCCCAGTTTATCAGAGAAAGTTTCATGTGCACAAAGAAAACTCAGCTAGGCCTTGAAATGTGGGGAAGCATTCATGAACAGTTGTTAGGGAATGCGTGGAGTGTGTAGGGAGGTGGGGGAGGGAGCTAAGACTACAATGCTGCTGTGGGGTCAGCTTATGAAGGAACTAGAAGGCAACACCAAGGACTCTGAACAATGAGAGTCACTGAGGATCGATGACCAGTCAAGTACGAAATTGGAATTGTGCCTCTTAAAGATTATACTTGCTGGAATGCTAATTGGGAAACTACTATGAAGTTTGGATGAGAGAAAAAAGACAATGCCTAATTTTTTTCTAAGTGTATTTCTTTTAAAGTTTTTTCTTACTTTTTTATTGAAGTATTATAGATATAAATATAAGTGTACAAAACCTAAGTGTGGAACTCAATGAACACAACTGTGTACCTACCATTGAGATTAAGAAATAGAATACTAACATTTCAGAAGTCCTTCCACACCTCCCCCAAGCATCCTCCCAGTCACCACACCCTTCTCCTCAAAGGTAACCACTACCCTGACTTCAACTCTTGTGTTTTAATTCTATATGAATGGAATCATAGAATATCATTCTTATGTCTTTGGTTTCCTTCACTCAATATTATTGTTGTGCAATTTGTCAATGAGTTTGTATGTGTAATTGTAGAGTATTCATTTTCATGGCTGTGTAGTATTCCATTATATGAATATAGCACAACTTAGTTCATTTTACTGTTGATGAATATTTGAGCTGTTTCCGATTTTGGCTACTACAATTAATACTATCTGTTCCCGTACATCTTTTGGAGCACAAGTACATGAATTCTTTGAGTTCAACTTAGATATGACATTGCTGGTCATAGGGTATTTTGTATGTTCATCTTTAGTAGATACTAATAGTTTGCCAAGGTGATTGTACCACTCTACACTCTCGGCAGGATCTGAGAACTTCGTTACTCCACACCCTTCTCAACACTTGGGAGTGTAAGCCTTTAATTTTTGCTGTATAGGTAAGTCTATAGTGGTACTCATTGTGGTTCTAATTTCCGTTTCCTTTATTACTAATAAAGTAGAGAATTTTTCAGATATTTATCAGCCATTTGGTTATTCTCTTAGGTAAATGTTCTATTCACATCTCTTGTCCATTTTCCCATTAGATTGTCTCCTGCTTATTGATTTGGAGGAAATCTTTACATATTCTGGATATATGCCCATGGTCAGTTATATGCATTGAAAAATCTTCTACTTTTTGGCTTGCCTTTTTATTTTTTCATGGCATTTTGTTGTTGTTCTTGTTGTTGTTTTTGGTGAAAAGAGGTTCTTGATTTTAAATGTTGCCCAATGTATTGATCTTTTACTTTATGCTTATTTCTGTTTATGTTTAGGTCTTGCTTAAGAAATCTTTGCCTATCCCAAGGTTAAATTATTCTAGAAAACTCTGATATTATAAAAATCAAATTATTAATCTTTCTGAGTAGGATTTCCTCTGGCAAACCATCCCAGCCTGGTAGGTTTAGCTTTAAGCAGATGCTGACGCAACCGCACTAGTGCCGTAGGTTAGTGTTCAATGTTTCAAATAGTAACCAAATGCAAATTCCGGCTGAAGTTGAGAATATACGATGTGGGTCAAGAAAGATATTTACTGCTGTTAAGAAAATAGAGAAGACAAAACAAAACTAATCAAACAAAACCCTAAAAGAAGCACTGTAGGAGAATTCACCCTGACAACATGACCCACTGATTTGACTGTGAGCCTTTCATGTGATTTTTCTTTCTGGAGATAATTTCGAGCCATTACTTAAGTGGTATATGTCTCTAAGTATATTTTTTCTCTGAATAGTATATTTTCTTATGCCTTGCATATTTGAAAATATCTTTCGATTGCCTTCATACATATTAATATATTTTATTAAGGATGTTGAACGATTCTTATGTTTCTTTTGACTTTTGTAGTCAGTCTCTTAAAGAGACTTACTTTTTATCAGGGTTTTCAACATAATTCCCTTTTCCTTGTCCTGACTACCCTCGTACAAATTCCAGGTTCCTTTCTTTCTCAGTGTTCTCATTCTGGACGGAGAGACTTTTACTGGGTTTGACACTTGGACAAATTTACTCAAATTCCAGAGATATAAGCCATGGACAAAGCCAACCTCAAAGGTTCATTTTTGACATTGCTTTTCAGCAAAGTCATTAAGTCGAGTCCAGATTCAAGGAGCGGGAAGATTCTACTTTTTGTTGGACAAGCCGAAAAGTCACATCTGAAAGGATATTGGTGCAGGGAGGAATGGTTGTTTATCAGTGTACCCCATCCTAAAATGTACATCTTAAACCGGAGAACTTTTGATAGTGAAAGGGAATGTTTTTAAGCATTATGACAAGACAGCAGATGTAAACCATTTAAGCATGATTTATTAAATAGAAATCCAAAAAATAATCAGATTTTCCCTTCCCTCAGATTAATAATCCAAAGGATCATAATGTCTAAAGGGATGCTTCTCTTTCATTTGGATACAAACTTTTCATTTCTATGTTTGTTTGCAACATTAAAATCATTCCAGGTCAGTTTCAATATATCAGAGGCAAGAAAGAAATACACCAGAATATTTAACAGGTGTGTCATCACCTGTACATATACACAGTTACAATTTTAAGGTGATGAAAATTATAACTGTTTTGTGCTTATAAGAATATATGTCATACATGTCACCGAGTTCTACGTTACTGGTTTTTTTGTTTTTTTGTTTTTTTTTTTAATTCACATCCAGCTGACTCTCAATCTCCTACCACTGACAGGAACTATTCGCAGCTTCCCATGTGTTCAAGAAAGTAGTATGTGAACAGTGGTGGTTATTTCTAGGTGGTAATTTCAACCAACTGAATCTCAAGATATTAACGGTTAGATTGATGGCATGGCAGAAGTTCCGTTTCCAGGTGACCTAGAGGCTTGCCACATTATTTCAGCCACAGTCCCCGCGCTGTCTCGTGAAGCATTGGGGCTTTAAGCATAGGCAAGAGATTGGAGCAGCTGATAGCTGGCATCTAATACTACTTTCAGTCCTGAGGTTGTGATTCCCAGGGCAGCAGAGGTTTATGTGCCCCAGGATATATTGGGTGTTGGCTGGCTTCACTTTCCCTACGTTTTTCCCCTTAGTCCTCTCAGGAGTTCCCTTGAGTGAAGTAGAGGGGATTCAGGTGCAGAGGTGAACACACCTTAGCACTCTGCCTGGCCTTCTGAGCCAGCAGAGGCAAGAACGAAATGGAATTTCTCCCTGTGTTTCTATAGGCAGGTGCCACTGGAGTACTGAGACACAGATTTTTTTTCCCCCTTGGAAGAGGCGCCTGGAAGAAAGAAATTAGGAATGAGTGATAGGTGATTGGAGACTATTAAAATGGAAAAATTAAAAGCTGAGTCTTACATAATGGGAAACCAAAATAAGGACATGTATCACGTCAAGTGGAAAAGTCCACGTCTCTGGGCTACTCTGCCGGGCATTGCCACCGCTCGGGTTTGGCGCAGTGTCAGAATGGAGCACTCTCCGTTATCACCCGGTGTTAACTCTGACATTCACTGGCGTCTGCTATATATGCTGGGCCTGTGCTAACCCTTTCCATCACGATTGCTGCATTCCTCACGTGTCCCAGAGTCACCCAGGAAACGGTGGATTAGGGCTTTGGCACAGTGTGTCTGATTCCCGAGCACAGGCTCTTATCCACCCGACTGGAGCGTTTCACCCTCTCCTGGGAGCACCCTTCCCTCGGGCCCAGTTCGCGGATACACACCGCTCTCACGGTGCTAACTGCACTTCCAGAGTGGGAACTGTCCTCTCAGCCACCTCTGTATCTCTGCTGATGAGAAAAATTCAGGAAGTGCTCAGTAAATATGCAAACATAATTCAACAGAAAGGAAGAATAAGAATCTGGGAGACCATCAGAACCGGGCATGGGGATGGATAGAGAGGCAAGTACAGACTTTCAAAGAGGAAAGCAAGGCTGCTACACGTGTGAGGAAACGAACAAATTCAACGATTTGAAATAGGATCTCGCAGACTGAAACAGACCCCTAAAAACCCTTTACCAAAGAAGGGATACTCTGACCTCCTGAAACCTGCATGTCCATTTCTCAGATGCTGGGGAGGCCATGTAGCTTTGGTAGACAAAAAACACAGGTGGAAGCTGGTCTGCCTGGGGATCCTGGCTCGGTGGGGAGATGGCAGCCTCTGCTCTCCTTGCCCAGCCTGTTCCCTTCACACTGTGAGTGGTGGGATTCTCTCTGGACAGAATTTGAGGTATGCAGAAAGTATCATGAGACAATATATCTATCCAAATGATTAAGAGTTTTCTTGTTTTTAAGGAGTCTAAATTTTCTAACATTATTCCTTTAAACAGTAAGCTGGAGGAGAGATGGCATTTAAGGCTTGGAGGTAAGTGAACAAATGGCAGAAAGAACCAGTGATTTGGAATAACAAGACTTGGGTAAGACCTTGTTCACTTATGGGTCTGCTAGTCTTTGGCACATTAATTGGTTTGTCTCTAACCAATTAATACCTGCTTCATGAAATGAATTCAAGGACCCAATAGGAAAAGATTTGTGAGGTGGTTTAGGAAAATAGTTAAAGGTGTGGGCTTGAAGTCAAAGTGTAATTTCCAGAAGGCTAAACTCTGACTATGTTTCAGAGTTATCAGCTTGTGAGTGCAGAATGAGCAGATAAGCTAGTTCAAACAGGGAATTTGGGGACCAGCAGTTTATATAGTTGGTAAAGGCAGGCTGAAATAACTTTGCTAAGTTACAGAAAACTGGTTAATGGGACTACAGTCATGTACCGCATAACAACATTTCAATGAACAGCGGACCACCTATACGATGGTGGTCCCATAAGATTATAATGGAGCTGAAAAATTCCTGTTACCCAGTGACATGGTAGCCATCATAATATCACAGCACAACACGTTACTCACGTATTTGTCATGATACTGGTATAAACAAACCCAATGCACTGCCAGTCGTATAAAAGCATAGCACATATAATTATGTACAGTACATAATGCTTGAGAATGATAATAAAAACATGTTACTGGTTTATATATTGACTATGCTTTTTATTTTAAAGTGCACTGTTTCTACTTATAAAAAAGTTTGCTATAAAATAGTATGTCATGTTACACAGGCAGCAGCCTCATATATCTCACGGTTCTGTGTCTCTTGATTACATCACTTTCTCCTGTGCTTAATTTAATCTCATGTTGCTTTTTAAATTTAGCGTAGCCTAAGAGTACTGTGTTTATAAAGTCTACAGTAGTATACAGTAATGACCTTGGCCTTCACATTCACTCACTGACTCACCCAGAGCAATTTCCATTCCTGCAGGCTCTTTTCATGGTAAGTGCCCTACGAAGATGTACTGTTTTTAATCCTTTACACCATATTTTTACTGTACCTTTTGTACGTTTAGATATGTTTAGATACACAAATACCATTGTGTTATAATTACCTACAGTATTGAGTACAGTAACATGCTATACAGGTCTATAGACTAGAAGCAATAGGCTGTACCATATAGCCAAGATGTGTAGTAGGCTATACCATCTAGGTTATTGTAAGTGCACTCTATGATGTTCACACAATGACACGATCACCTAACTATGTGTTTCTCAGAACATATCCTCATCATTCAGTGGCACGTGATTGTATTTCCAAAATACATTCTATAAAACCTATAGGTAAAATGTTATTTCTTTCTGATAAGGTGTGCCGTAATCTTTAAGATAGTTGAAAAATGTTTTTAGAAAGCATATTTCCCAGTTAGTCATTCACCCAATTAAATACGTTTTATAATTTCTACCTCCCATCAATTAAAAAATACTTATATGCTAGTTGCCAGACAAAAGTTTTTAGCAGTATATATTTTACTCTCTTATAAATACATATAAAATGTTTAGTAGTGGTCTAAAACAAAATTAAAGAATTTATTTATGAGTTTTAAAATCTTAATTCTTCCCAAAAGCCCAACGTTAGAGTTTGATATACTCATATGCACAGATTTACTGAAGAAATGTAACTCTCGTCACATTTTTTGCTTCATCGACAACTCAGAATTTTAGTTCTACATTCTATTACATTGTTTTACTTTAGGTAATAGGAAATTTTGACCGTACTGCTTTTAGTGATCTCTTACAAGGTGTATTCCTAGGTTTTTGAATCAATAGGTCCTCATTTTGAGACAAATTTCACATACATTTAAATTGAAAAATGGAGTGATACTTTTCTGGGAAAAGAAGCCTGAATTTGCTGACTGGTTTGAATATAAGGACTAATTGGCAAAGGTTACCTGGTGACTATTTTCCATAAATTTGATTAAATCTGCTCTCCAAGGCTTTAGCAAGCTCTATAACAATATTGGGCAAAAATGGGTTGAAATTATTGCCTTGCTTTTTCTTTTCCCAAGCCTTTTCGATTATATCAGATTAAACTGCCTCTAGGAATGAGAGTAGCTGGTATCGCATAACTATAATAGTTATTTGATACGTCTTGAAAAAGCCTTTTATGTCTACTTTCCAGAAACCGAGAAACTAAAGGACTCTAGTGATTAAATAACAAATCCTTTTAAAAGTCAGATGGTTTCTAATTCTTTGCTTTCAATAAAATTGAAAGAATTATCAGATGGTAGGCCATTAGAAGTAATTTTTGGTTATAGATACATTGGCATATAACTTGAAAAAATTTAAAGAATCAGATGTTATTACTCTAATCAAACTCTGCTCCCTTCTATTTCAACAAGGTTTCTCAGCAATTAGATCAATAAGAATGAAAAACAAATAGAATTGTTTAACATCATCTTATTGTATTAGTAAAAAGTATTCAATTTATCTGTTAACATATGAACCAATCGGAAAAAATCTCCATCTATCTGAGATAAATTTTCTCTTAATATTTTATTATTGAAAACTTTAAACATCTACAGAAGTAGAATAGTAAAATGCACCTTCACTAGCTTCAACAATGATTAATAATATCCTGCTGTTTTGAATTCAAGGAGGGGTATTTCTATAGTTTTTATGTTTATATCTTCCTACCATAGACTGGGTGGCTTATAAACTCTAGAAATTTATTTCTCACAATTCTCGAGGCTAGGAAGTCCAACATCACAAAGCAGGCAGATTTAGTGTCTGGTGAGAGCTCTTTTCCTGGATCATAGACGGTCATCTTCTCTGTGTTTTCACAAGGTGGAAGGGGTGAGGAAACTCTCCGAGGTCTCTTCCATAAGGGCACTAAATCTCATTCATGAGGGCTCCACTCATCACCTCAGCACCTCTCAAAGGCCCCATCTCGAAGTATCACATTAAGTATAAGGTTTCAAGATATGAATTAGGGGCAGGGGACACAAACATTCAGACTATAGCAGTTAATAGATCAACTATTTGAAGATCTGCCTTGATTATACACTTTAATGATAATAGATAGTTTTAATACTTAGGACCTTGTAGGAAATCCAAAGTTTTCATTCACGTGCGTATTTTGATTGCAGGGAATTTCATCCTCATCAGGATAAAATACTGTGACATTCAAATATGAACATTTTTTTAGGAGATACAAGAGTAAAAGTTTTGAGGACCACTTGGTAAGGGAACAACAGTTGGCTAAACGTAAAACTTTACCAGTTTCAGGCTGGGACCAGTCTCTAATTCCTCAGACACGTTTTGTGCTTTTCTGGTGCATGCAAACTCTACACGGTTGTTTATCAGCCAGTCCTGTAGGGGAAAGTATGACATAGCTTATAAAGTATCACTTGAGTATTTGATGATTGAGGACTGTGACTCGGTGGGCCTAGGTAGGCCCCAGCAAGTTTACTCATTTGTAAATCCCAATGAAAAGATGCCAACGCAGATGACAGATCCTCGGATAAGTCCTCTCCAGGCTGGAGCTTCAAGACTATGTCACATCAACACTCACGGACTTTTAAATAAAGACAACATCTGGCCAATTTCTTTGCCATGGTGGATAACACCTATGATGCACCACATGTGTTTGCTTCTGTGGGCAGGTTATCTGGAAGTCATGGATGGTTTCCCTCCGCCTGGAACAAGAAACAGCCCTCCCCAGAGAGGTGAGGAAACTCCACGCAGACTTCCTGCTGAACAGGCGGCTGCACGGCAACTATGGGGCTGCAGCACAGGTACAGGCGGCGCTCAGACAGGGCGTGGCAGTTCCAAGTAGCCCCGTGCACCTGTGGCTGCTAGTGCCCCCCTGTTTAAAGAAAGCCCTTTGTTTCTGGTGCTAGCAACCTGTCTGGGAGCAGTGAGGGAGCCCAGGGGCTGCCTTGGCTTGGCTGAACTATAGGCATCTGTGGTGTGTAGCAGCCCAGGGCAGAGCTGCAGTACAGCCCATGGAGCCTCTCGTCTGGTGGGGGCCAAGGGTCCTTCACAGGCTACATGGCCTTCCATTCTTTTTCTTCTATCTAGGGAGTGTCACATGAGTAGAACCAATCAAGGGTGCACTGATTTGTTCATTCAGTAGGCATTTTTAAGTGCCTACAATGTATCAGGAACAACTTTAGGCTCTGGGATATGAAGTAAATGAAGCAGCCTACTTTTTTTGGTGCTCAGAGGCAGAGGGGAGTGGTACTGAAATAACCAAGTGCTATGAGGGGCAACTGGACACTGAGCTGAGTCTAGAATGGAGTGAATTTTCCCGGAAGGCCCTGGCACTTGGGGTGGTGAGACTATTGTGGTCCAGATCCACCTGTTCACACCCTCAGGTAGCTCTGGAAGCCTGGTTGGGGCAGGAGGTCCGGATGAGGCCCGACATGCTACACGTGATCAAGCTCCTGTGTGAAGAGACAAGGGAGGGGCATCTCGGTAGCTGCGGGGATGGCCAAATCAGTAGGAGAGGAAGGCATGTGGAGGTGGAGGCAGCATCCATGTGTAGGACACAGATAGGACTGGGAGGGGGCACAAAGAAAACGTCAAATGTTTCCAAAGCACAGATCATCCTACATTCTCCAGGTTCACAGTAGTGCCATCCCTAAATTCACCCCTCCTGGTGACTCCCATGCTGGTCCCTCATGTCCTCTACTTGAGACAGTCCCCTCCATAGTTGCTCACAAGATGTAAGAGAGCTGAGGTCCTAGCCAACATACTTGCCTCTGCATCTCTCTGACAGAGACACGCAGCCTTGCCCACGGAGAATCGTGTCAAGCTTGTGGATGTTTCCTAATCTGAGATAAATACCTAAAGGTGGAAAAGTTACAGAACAAACTTCAAAGTTCTTACAAGATTCTTCAAGTGTAGCTATCTTTCTCAATAGTTGAGGGTCTCTGGGTCTGTGAATATATTCTTGTCTAGAAATTGGTATCAGGGTTATGTCTCTCTCTTCGTGGTTTCTCAAGTCAGACCTACATTTATATGATCTAAAATAGGTTTTAGCTATGCAAATCAAGCAGGAATCTAGTGGGCAGTGTCTCATTTCAGCTCCGGGCCCTCCATAATCACCCGCCCCTAGAATGATCTGGATGCGGGGCCATTCTGATGACTATACCAGCCCTTCTGCCTGTTATGGTCTCCTTCTTAGTTTTGACTCTAAACTCCTGGATTTTTCCTTTCTCATTTAAGTCAAGGAGCCTGTATTAGTTTCCTATTGCTGCTGTAACAAATTACCACAAGTTTAGTGTCTTAAAAGAACAGAAATTTATTCTCTTCCAATTCTGCAGGTCAGCAGTCTGAAACCAGTGTCAGCAAGGCCACACTTCCTCCGGAGACAGACAGTGTGGGGAGAATCTGTTCTCTGCCTCCTCCAGCCTCCGGTGACCGCTGGCATTCCTTGGCTTTCCATAGCATCTCCCCAATCTTCAGGTCCACATCTTCCAGTCTCTCTTCTGCTCCATCTTTATGTCACCTTCTCCTCTGTATGTCTGTGTATATAATCTTTACCTCTTCTCTCTTATAAGAACACAGGATTAAACTTAGGGTGCACCAGATAATTCAGGAGATTCTCCTCATCTCAAGATCCTTAATTTAGTCATATCTGCAAAAATCCTTTGTTTCCCTTCATATAAAAGAATATTCACAGGTTCCAGAGATTAGGAAGTGGATATCTTTTAGGGGCCATTGTCCAGTCTGCTACAGAGCCGACTCTAATTGCAGTCACTTGTGTGTTTTCAGGGATAGTGGTGTTTGCTCACCAGTGTGTTTTCAAAATTTTGTAGAAAAGAGTATTATTTAGCCCTTGGGGACCAGAAATAGGAGGAAGAGTGTGGGTAGTAGGATGGGTAGCATATAAGCAATTTATTCTAGAATGACTGTCCCCAGAAATCTCTAAATTCGGATGGGAATTTTTGGCATCTCAATTTCACTTGGTCACCACTGAGTTTGGGCTGCTATTAACCAGTTAGTAAACGACTGGTTACCTCTATGATGTTTAAACCAACATACTATCCATAAATTCAGCCCAATTTAGTATTACTTTCTTTCTTTCTTAGACTCCTACATTCAGAATCCATTTCTGCATTTGTTCCCCTCATTTTTGCTGACATGACTTAGTAAAGTGCTGTGTTCTGCCTCATCCCAGGATCAACTTTGTTATTGGCTACCTCAGGCGGAGCATAAGAAAATCCTTGGGGGTAGGGAAGGCATAGGAGGACCAGTGGGGTTTGTGTATTTGTGGGTCTGGAGTATTCTGAGTCTGTCAAAGCCTAAATACCTCCATTCTGATACACAGAGTCCCATCCTGTCCAGATTATTGAGCCAACCTTCACAAAGACATTTTGGGGCTGTTTTAACCCTGTGACTATAAGACAAATTATTTTAGCACCTGTATAGTAAGTCCCAAGACTTAGGTTTTAAGAACGTTGACATTTTCTTTGACATGTTCATTCAAGTTCAGTGCTATTACAAATTGCTACTCTACCCTACAATCTTGAGTTCCTCTTGCCTTTTACACTGTTCTATGGCGGTGGCAATGTTGTTTCCCTAAACCTGACCCATAAGGAACCGTTTATTTCAGGTGACCACAGGTAATTAGCCATCATCCCGTAGACGGTGGGCTGCCAGATTCTTCTTCCTGGGTATTAATGGGATTTTTACTCAGAGCGGTGTAACTTATTTCCCCAAATTTCCTTGTGTTACTGTTGCCTCTAACCCCCTCTCTGTTTATCGGTTTTCCTTGGGAGTTCTCGGTCTTAAGCAACAGAAACCAATTCTTGCTGACTTAAGCAGAAAAGGGAAATTATTGAAAGGATCTCAAGTAGCTCAGAGAATCAACTGGAAGCCTGGAGCATGAGATGAGGCTCAGAACCAACAGAGAGAGGGTAGCATGCAGAAAGCACACAGTAGGCTCCGGTGGAGTCACTGTTGTCACTCTGTTGGGTGCCATTATCACCACCACTGCATGCTGTTGCCCTGAATCGTCACTTCATCTCTGCATCACTAGTGAGTCAGGGCATGCACAGGAGTTGGCTGAGCTCTGGCCTCCTGGATCCCAAATGTTTATTCCCAAAATTTATCCTTCCCAAATAGACCAGTGTACTTAGGGAGAAGGTGATTGATAAAAGTTTTAAAATTCATATTTCCTGAGCACGCCTTATTCCAAACCTTTTCCAAGTGAATTTTAATTGTCCGCTCACTTGTGTGGATTTCCCTGCCTGCCAAATGGAAAGCCCAATTGTCATCAGTCTTGAGCTTTGTATCCTGAGCATGCAGAGTCATCCCCTGGCACGAAGTACACACCCAGACAAGTGTGGTTGGTCTTGGTGGTTGGGGGAGCCCTTGGCAAGTGAGAGTTTGTGTCTGTAGTATGGAGGGGTGAACATGCAGCTCTGCCTTTTACACCTTAAGGGGTAGAACCTGTAAATTACCTGTTGGAAGCAGCTCACGGTTTATCGAAAAGTGTATTACGTGGAAATGCTAGGTTTCAGGGAAATTTGAAGGACTTAGAATTTTTCTAAATATTGTTAAATTAGCAAAAATTGCAAAGGGATCCACAGCTCTATCACATTACAACATATGTTAGTTCTAAGTTAGAACCTTGAGCCTTCGGAGTGTTTCTTTGTGACTGTTTAGTAAATGGTGATTGTGGTTGGACATTGGTGTGGCCTCCTGGTCTTATAGGCAGAATGTGGTAAAGGCGGGTGGAGGGGGGGCGCGTCTCTAGACGCATCAGAGTCACCTGGAAGATGAGGGCTGGGCTCTAGAATATCAGTAGTTTTGAGGCATAGTTTGAGAATGCATTTCTGACAAATTCCCCAGGAGCTGCTGCTGGCCTGAGGAATCCCACTTTGAGCATCACTACTATAGGACAAGTGGTAGTTTTCCTTCAAGTCAAAGCTTTCTCACACATTATAGCAAAACCAAACCTGTCAGTTAAGATCAGATTTGACTGCTTAAAAAGCAAGGAACACTCCCTCTCACCGAAAGAAGTCTACAAGAAGGTAGGGGCTTCAGAGTAAGCTGGCCCAGCATCCCCGCCACTGCTGTCAGAAGCCCAGGGCCTTTCCACCTCTGTATTCTGCACGCACATTTTGGTTCCATTTGAAGGCTGACTCCCCTGAGGCCTGCCATCTTGCTGGACTCACTGAGGTCATTTGTCCACCACTTGACCAATGATAGCCACCAGGCACATGATTGGAGCAGATTGGCTTGTGTCTGGGGCCTGCACTGATCAGACCTGGCTTGAGCCACATGGGTTTGTTGAGGGAGGGGGTAAGCTGTAGGGAGAGGGTGGGCTGTAGAGTGGGGGTAGTCTGTGCAGTGGGGCAGGCTGCAGGTGGGGTAGGTTCTGTTTGGAAGAAAGGAGACAGTGATGACTCACCCACTCTTCAATAGAGAGAGAATATTAAGTGCTACTTTAGGCAATAATTTATACCTGTAATACTGAATTGCTTCACTTTACGTCTGTGGCAAGAAGACTGTGAAAACAATTTAGTGCTGGATTACTGACAGCTTCATGTATAAAAAAATTTAACTTTTTAGAAGTTTTTCCACTGAGGATCTGATGAAAGCCAATATAGACTGTATGATATACTTATTCATAATAGCATGATACTAATTTAGGGAACTGTGGATGAGCAGAAGAACAGCAATGTCACCACATCCGTAACGTGGATTTCTGGTTAAGAACTCCTGATGGAGAGGACCTGGTTCTGCCATCTATGATTCGGAGAGTCTGAGGAAGACCGTGACCTTTTAGGGGTTTCTGTTGCTTTTATATGAGATGAAGGGTGTGAGTCCAGTGAAGTCAAGGACAGGTCTGCTTTGCTCATACTGTATGTTTGATCCTTAGAAAAGTGCCTGCCACAGAGGCGTTCAGTGAAATTTTGAATGAATGGATGTGTAAAGGTAACAATAACTGTCTCTTCAAAGAACTGATTGTCAGGCAAAATGTAAAAAATTTCCTAAATGTGTCTTAGTTAACTTAAGCAAGTTAAGATTTCTTACTGATGAGCATCTTTTCAGTGGGAATATTTATTATAATGACGGGTATATTATTTGTGAAGAAGCATAGGTGTTTGTAAAATCAAGTCTTTTTTTGAGAGCGGGCCCGTCATAACCAAGTCTGTCTCTGTCTCTGTCCTTGTCTCACTCTCTTGCTGATATTTAGGGCAGATGCAGAAAGTGTTTGGGAAAGAAGTACTGGATTATTCTTTGAATCTAGGTCAGGGAAAATTGGATTTGTTAGTTCGCATGCCTGACAATATAATCCTACAGATCTTCTCTTTCCTTGATATGGATGACATTGAGCAGCTATCGAAAACTTGCAAAAAGTTCCAAAAGGTAAGACCTTAAAATATTTTTTTACTTGTAAATATTACACAGAATTTCAAAAAGAAAAGGAGTGATCTAGAAAATCTTAACTTCAGGGGATGACAAATATTGGAATGGGGCAAAAATAATTAAAATAAAAGTAATGAAAGAATTAAAATAAAAAATAATTTAAAAAACATGTTTTACCTAAGAAACTAATTAAGCTAGCGCTTAAGAGGAAAACAGCGCACATAGAGAAGAATTAAGCAGTCATTTGTAAAACAAAAATGTCATAGGCAAAGTGATTATACCAAGGGGAAATCCACCAAGCTGTATTTCAAGGGAAATGACTTTTCATAAAAAGGTACATATTAAAGAGAATGTTAAAATAGTACTAAGATAGCTTCCACTCATACATGAATTTAAGCAAATATCAAGAACAGAAAGATAAATCGCATAGGAACTCCTACATGCAGATTTTCACCAATGTCCTTCAATGAGAACCTTGGCAGCAGATGAACAGAGAGATCCCTGGGGAAAAATTAGTTTTCAAACTTCTCACTTTAGACTTATCATTAAGGCATTTGCACATATGTGGTAATAATAAGTTTTGAATCCATTTGGAATGAGTAGTAATGAAAATCTTTTTTTTTTGCATGATCATTGTTTACAAATTAGAAAAAACTAAAAATCATAGTAATCCTACCTACAATTGCTATTAAATTATAGTATATTTCCTGTCAGTATTGCTAAAAGCCTGAGTATTTTTAAAGATATTTCATTATGAGGTTTAGGTGGCTTCTAGACCAAAATACGTAACTGAAAATATTCAGCTGGTCAGAAATTCTAGCCATAAAAGAATTTGTTATTTGTAAGATAAATGTTGGCTTAAAGATAAATTTTCTTATTTAAGAACCAGTAAGTTACAGTATTAGGTACTATGTCTTTTCATTCATTTCAGCATTCATTCAACAAATATTTACTGAGTTCCACTGATCGCTGGGTATAAACAGTAGTGCACAACCCAGTCCTTGTCTTCATGGAATTACTGGCCAGTGGGTGGTACAGGGAGAGAAGTCCAAAGTCCCCATAAAAATAAACAAGTACAGCTGTTATGTGGGCAATGTATTTAACCTGGGACAAAGGAAGGCCTCTCTGCGGAAGCGACATGTAAACCCAAGAACTAAGAAGCTCTCTGCAGAAGTACAGGCTGCAACTGGTCTGGTAAGAAGAGAGCTTTCCTGTATCTGAATGGCTGGTGCGACCAGAAAACAGACTGGGGGTCAGAAGGTATAAGAGGTGGCCGGAGACTTAGAGAGGATGGGTCACATGAGGTTTTCAAAAACCGTGGAAAATGTCGACATTGTGTGGTTGAATCGGGCAGGACTGGATGCGGGGAGAGGAAGGATGTAAAGAGATGCACAGGTGGACAATGATGGTAAGAGTGGACGTGCCTGTGCTTCTGTGGGCAGGAGCTGGTGGCATTAGTAGTGTGGGACACACAAGGGTTCAGAACTTTAGCTGCCTGTGAGATTTCCAGGTAACGGTGATTGAATGGACAGGTGGGCATATGGATCCAGAAGTCAAAAGATAAATTGGTGCTAATTTGAGAGATGTTGGTACAGTGTGATACTTAAAGCCATGGGAATGGATAAAATCACCAGAGGAGCAAGTGCGAGTGAGATTGAGGAACGTCCGTGTAGGTGCTGGTGAGAGGTCAGAGAGCCACATGGACGTGAAGACCATGGAGACTCAGAAAAGCAGTCTCGGTGGATGGGGTGGGAGCAGCGGAGAAGCGAATGGGTCTGTGTGAAAAATCCACTTCAAGAAGCACAAAGGGAAGTAGAAGGTGCAATAGCTAGAGGGGTATGTGGGGCTAAGGAGGTTTTAAAAAATAAGTTTAAAAATGTTCAACAAAATGTGAAAGCTCTACTGCCACAATGTAATCTCTCTAATTAGCCACTGTAAACAGTTAGTAATTGGTGCATATCTTTCCAGACACTTTCTATGCATATACAAACATCCTTTGTGTCTATAAACTACTTAAAGCGTATTCTGTGCTTCGAACTTTATACTACATTGTGGATATTTTAATGTCAGTGTTCCATATAGTGTAACTATCACTTAGCTATCCCCCACCGATGAACATTTCAGTTGTTTCCATTTTCCTTTTACAGCAGGACATCGTTTGGTGTGGTTATTTTTTGTACTCCTGCAGGTTCATCTGTTAGGACGTAGTGTTAGGAGTTCATATACTAGGTGCATAGGTATTTCCATTTTATGTTTTGATAGATACGGTAGTTTTGCCTGAGGAATTTTCTTTATAACATAGGAACTACCAAATCTTGTTTCTGCTGACAGAAATGATCCAAGAGAAGAGGAAGTTGAAGGTCCAGGAGAGAGGGACCATTGCCACAGGCCATCAGTTGGGCTCCTTCCTGACATTTCGTTCCCTCTCAGTCCTCAGGTCTCCTAGACAGGCTTATCTCAGTCTACTCAGGCTGCCATAAAAAATACCACAGGCTGGGTGGCTTAAACATTTGTTTTTCATGGTCTGGAGGCTGAACGTCCAAGATCTAGGTGCTGGCCCTTCCCAGCTTGCAGATGGCCACCTTCTGGCAGTGCCCTCATGTAGCAGAGGGAGGGAATGAGCTCTCTGCTATCTTCTAAGGACACCAATCATATCAAATCAGAGCCCCATCCTTAGGACCTCATTTAACTGTAATTATTTCTTTACTCCAAATACAGCCACTCTGGGGTGTGGGGCCTCAACATGTGAGTTCCGAGGAGTACAGTTCAGTCCATAGCAAGCCCCAACTCCAAATATCACGCTCTCTGTCATCTGTTAGGGTCTCCTAGGAGTGCCAGCAGTTTGGTGTCCAAACAGCATCACCTACACTGGCTCTCACGCCTCAAAGTGGAACAGGAATCCTCTGTTATATCACATTTCATTTTTTTTTCTTTGTTCAGAAAACTATGGTCCTCATGATATAGGAAATGGCTAATCCATGAGTGCGTAACAGCAGTAAACACAGGTAGGCACACTGTATGTAATATGTGGGCGCAATGCTCTCAATTTGGCACACTGAAGTTTCTACTGTGATAATAATTTAAAATTATTCTACTAACAATGCTGTTATCATTGAAAAATGCCATTCTTTTTGTGGGGTAGACTGCTTGTGTTTAAATTGATCCAAACCTCTTTCATCCCTTTTGTGATTCAAAAGGTTACTTATGTAATTATTTTTCTTTTAGATGTGTAGCAATGAAGAATTCTGGGAGAAATTTGGAGCTTTACAGGATAAACATCCTTTTGATGCAAAGAAGATAGGGATAACCACTTATAAGAAGCTGCTAGCTCTCCACCAAAATGCAGCCCAACAGAAGCTCACACAGAGAAGACAGACAGCATTTTACTAAACTTAACTGAAGTGACAAATCAAAAACTAAATTTAAACTGAATTTTTATATAACTTACCACCATTAGTAATGGGTTAATGCAATTATCTGGTAGATTTAAGTAAGATAATTTTTTTTTCAACCCTCTTTACTTTGAATATTGTTCTGAAAATAAACTTCTTTTTCCTCTCAATTTTCTTTTTCACTATTAATCTATTACACAGAACAAATAGATCAAATACCTACTTAATTCTCCACTTTAATTCTGCCATTTTCTTCATTTTAAAGATAGGAAGAATAGAATAGAAAGCAAATCTGCTTAAAGTATAGATGATTATATCTCTTTTCATGGGAGTTAAGAAGACCAACCCAGAAATGAGAATTCAATTACAGAGAAAAAAATTTAAAAATCTTTTCTCATAGTGTAGTATGAAGAAATTCATGACCTTCTCCATCTTGGGTCCTCTACATTTGCAGAATTCACTCACTACAGAGAAATGTGGTTGGGGCATAACCAGTGAGCTGCTAGGAAGGAATACCCAGTACTTGCCTTAGCTTGTGTAACTGAAGGGGCTGTTGGACAACAGTTGTGTCTCTATTTCATTTATTTCTGCTCTGACCTTTGTAATTTCATCCCTTCTAACTTTGGGCTTAGTTTGTTCTTTTTCTAATGCCTTGAGATATAAAGTTAGGTTGTTTATTTGAAATCTTTTCTTTTTCCTGAATATAGATATTTATCGCTGTAAGCTTCCTTCTTAGAACTGGTTTTGCTGTATTACATACATTTTGGTATGCTGTGTTTCCATTTTCATTTGTCACATTATTTTTTAATTTCCCTTTGGATTCGTTGACATAGTAATTCTTCAGAATCATGTTGTTTAATAGCCACATATTTGTGATTTGTCTAGTTTTCTTCTTCTAATTGGTTCTAGATTTATATCACTGTGGTTGGAAAAGATCCTTGCTATGACTTCAGTCTTATTAAATTTATTAAGACTTGTTTTGTGGCCTAACGTATGATCTCTTGGAGAGTGTTCCATGTGCACTTGAGAATGTGTATTCTGTTGCTTTTGGATGGCATGTTCTGTATATGTCGTTAAGTCAATCTGCTCTAATATGAAGTTTAAGACCAAAGTTTCCTTATTGATATTTTGTCTGGATGATCTATTTATTGTTGAGAGTGGGTACTGAAATCCCCTACTATTTTTCAAAGCTGGTGCATTATTTTCTCATAAGGATTTTTAGGTAATTTTATTAGAAGAGACTGATGTTATACAGGCAATTTGCCACCATTAGATGATTTGATAAACTAATAATAATGCCCATTTTCTATTTATGAACACTTCTAGGCAAGCGCAACATTGATCCT
>NW_011917049.1:0-30599 GCF_000151845.1 Pteropus vampyrus | reverse complement strand
TTTGCTTGTACTTGAATCACCCGTCAAAGGTTATCTGAGTTTGGATGTCGCTTCAGTGTTTCTGCTGTTAGGGTAAACCGCATTTCTTTTATCTTAAAACAGAAGGACTCGGGATGTTGGTTTGGCTGTTTTCTGTCCCATGAAAAAAACCATATGGAACTGAAAGTCATGAAGAAGCATCAAGCAAATAATAGTAGGGGATTTCAGTACCCACTCTCAACTATATATTTTTGTTTTATGTATTTAGGTACTCTGATTTTGGGTGCATAAAGATTTATAATTATTAAGTCCTCTGAATAAATGAACCCCCTTACATTATATAATGACATTCTTTATCTCTTGTTACAGTTTTGGCTTAAAGTCTACTTTGTCTGATATAAATATCACTACCCCTTTTGTTGTTGTTATTGTTTTCATTTGCACGGAATATCTTTTTCTACTCCTTCACTTTCAGTCTGTATGTGCCCTTAAAGTTGAAGTGAGTCTCTTTAGAGCAGCAACAAGTTGGGTCTTGTTTATTATCCATTCAGCCTTTGTCTTTTGCTTGGAGAATGTAGTTCATTTACATTTAAGTAATTATAATAGATATGGACTTATAATTGCCATTTTGTTCATTGTTTTCTGGCTCTTTTGAAGTTTCTTTCTTCCTCTCTTGCTCTCTTCCTTTGCGATTTGATGATTTCCTATAATGGTTTGTTTTGATTCTTTTTATATTTTGTGTATCTACTATAGGTTTTTGCTTCGTGGTTACCATGAGGCTTACATAAAACATCTTATAACAGTTTATTTTAAACTGATAACTAACTTCCAAGGCACACAGAAGCTATACATTTTTATAATTTCTCCTCACACATTTTACCATTTACATTTTTATATTGTGTAAACCCATGGACAAATTATTATATAGTTACTTTAATGCTTTCATCTTTTAACTTTTATGCTAGAGTTGTAAGTGATTTACCCACTCCTACTACAATATTAGAGAATTCTGAATTTAACTATACGTTTACCTTTACCAGTGAGTTTTTTTACTTTCATATGTTTTCCTGTTACTAATTAGTGGTCATTTATCTCAGCTTGAAGAATTCTCATTAACATTTCTTGTAGTTAGCCTCGTGGTCATGAACTCCTTCAGCTTTAGTTTGGAAAATGCTTTCTCTCTCCTTTAATTCTATACCAGATAGAATATTCTTGGATGATAGTTTTTCTTTCTCCAGCATGTCGAATATATCATCCAACTCCTTTCTGTCCTGCAAAGATTCTGCAGAAAAGTCTGCTGAAAAATCTACTGACAGTCTTATGGGGATTCCCTTGTACATAACAATTTACATTTCTCTTGCTGCTTTTAAGATTCTGTCTGTACTTTTTGTGAATTTAATTATAATATGTCTCAACGTGAGTCTTTTTGGGTTCATCCTCTTTGGTACTCATAGGCTTCATGGATCTGGGTATCTGTTTCTTTCTACAGGTTAGGCAAATGTTTAGCATTATTTTTTTTGAATAAGCTTTCTGTCCCTTTACCTCTCTCTTCTCCTTCTGGTACCCCTATAATGCATATATTGGTCTACTCGATGGTGTCCCATAAGTCCCTTAAGCTATCTTTACTTTTTTTCATTCTTTTTTCTTCTTGCTGCTGATTAAATGAATTTGATTGCCATGTTTTGAGCTTGCTGAAACTTCCTTCGACTTGATTTAGACATTATCGTAAAAATCCACTGAAGGCCAAGATCAAAGAAAAGAGGCAATTGGCCATGAATTGCCTGATTAAGATGCATATTTAAATGGGCAGGAAAAAGAATCACAGAAACAAAGCTCTAGAGCCTCATCCTGAGCTAGTGGAAACTCAAATTTATGCATTCAATAAATAATTATAATGCATCTACTGTGCACAGGGTCCTGAGAATGAGCAAAAAAGAGAGTCTTCCCTCCTTGTCAGGAGAGCGGCTGGAATCTGCTAGAAGGTGTGTGTCTACCAAGAAGATGTCTCGAAACTGCCCAAGGTGAACAATCCTGCCATTTTCCTGAGCTATCCTATTTGAGGGCATTTAAAACAAAATGGGGAAGTAATCGGAGAGGGTGAGAGGCAGTTCTGTTAATAATTTCTAATTTGCTTCTTCTTTTAGCTCTTCTTAAATTTAAGGTGTTCTACAGTGAAATCTCCATTTACTGATGATACTGTTTGTCCCTCAGTCTTCCCCAGGTCAGTAACGGTGCTACAATCCACTGATCTGCTCAAGTCAAACCTCTGGAGGCCTTGATTCTTTTTGTGTCCTTACCTCTCAAGTCCAATTCATCATTCACTCCTGTTAATTCTACCACTAAAATATATGCTGACTCCGCAGCCTTGTTCAAGCAGCTTTCCCTGGACTATAGCCACAGCCTCCTAAATAGAAGTCCAGCTTTTCCTCTTGACATCCATAATCCATCATGTATGGAGCAACCAGAAGGATGGGGCAAATAAATCAGACCATGGTACTCTCTCAATGGTTTCTAGGTGTCCCACTAATTAAAATCCAAACCTCTTACCCACCAGCCCAATGTGATGTACCCACCTGCCTGTGCACCTGCCTGCTCCTTGTCAAACATGTGCCAACCGCACAGGCGTGCATCTTGCTTCTACAAGCTCAAAGTGTCAGCTTCCAGCCCTTGCAGTTGGAGTTCCCTCTACTTCCATCCCTCAGCACAGCTGTTCTTGGCTCAAATATTGGCTCAGAGGGGTCTTTCTCTCTCTCCTATTAATCCTATTTCATTACATTTGGCACTTATCGCATATGGAAATGCTCTGGCTTGAAGTTCGACGATTTCTGCATGTGTTTACCACAGGCATCCCCACTAGAAGGGCAGGTACACAGGTACACTCATGCATCCTGTTCATGTTCTGCCCCCATGCCCAGGCTCAGAGTTGGTACCTAGTCAATAAGTGCTGGACAAAAGCGAGAAAATGCATCCTAAGCACATCTTAATAAATATTGAGTGATCAAAAATCCTTTGAACCACATGCTAAATCAGCTATTATAAAATAGAAAACTTCATTATTAGACTAATGAAGAATATTTCTTATTAATTTACTCAAGAAATATTTACCGAATACTAAAACTTGTCCAAGCGATGTACTATGTGCTGGGACTACAAGGACAAAAATATAATTCTGCTGAGAGGGTGTGGAGACAAAAGTGGAAGAGAGTTGATGTAGAGAGAGATGGACCAATAAAAAAATAAGATAAATTATAAACAGTGTATTGTCCTATAATTCTTAATTGGTGAGCAGGAGGTAGACATGGGGAGGAGAGGTGTAGAAGGGGTGAGCAAGGAGAACTGGGTCTTGAGGGGAGGCCTGGCACAGACAGGAAGGGAGACACTACATGTATGTTCGGGAGCTCCAATCAGAGTGGTGATGACAGAAAAAGGTGTTTCACATCTAGTCTTGAGTTTTTGGGGATTGCTACTCAGAGATAACCAGTTTTCAAATATACCACTGCAGGTGCAGGGTTGAAGGCCTGACTCAAACCAGATTCTGTGCTCTGGCTGGGTTTATCCATTCACTTGTTTAGTTTGCTCAGTGGCTTGATATTTTGTAAACAGCAGCGAGATGACCTCACTTAAGCCAAGCAAGCATCTCATTTCTGTGACTGTTTTGCAAAGATGACTGACTTCATATTTGAGATATAATGTTTCCCTGTTGCAGCCAGGCAGAGAGCACTCAAATGTCTTTGCCACTATTCGTTCATCATAGTTTTGAAACAAACTACTAACCGATAACGCAGGGGATCTCCACCAACAGATGCTCAGAATATTTTCCCAACCTGCCATCATGCCATCCTTTTCTCAAAACTAAGAAATAGTCCACATTTCTGCCAAGCCTGTCGTAAGTGTCAATTTTTAGGATAATCATGAAAAGAAGATATTAATACATACTCTATAAATACATATCTCAATAAAATAAAGAGTAGAAATGAGCAAAACAAACCAATGTGTTATCTTATCTTTGCCTCTATGTCTTCCAGAAGAGTTTTGGGATTGGCAGAAGTTTTTTCTTCCTCTACACAGTAAGTTTCTAAAAACTTCTTATATTCTAGATCTGTGAATTTAAAAAGAAAACAATAAAATAAATACACTCCTCCCCATATATAGGAGGAAAAATTATTTTTGATCGATGTATTTAATTTGGTAGTTTTGTAATCCAGCCTTTGAAAGGGCTCGTCATTTTCAACGCTTCCAGTTTTGGCATCTTTTTCTTTACCTTCTTCGTGGCTATCTTCAGGAACAGAGCAAATTATACCACTGCAGGATATTGGAGGCTTTTAACCGGAAACAAATTTTAAAAAAAAATTGTGAAATTCTAGTATATCTCTTTTTTAAAAAATAATGTAGCTTAGTTAAGGAGTGAGCATAGCAATGATAATGTTACTGTTAAACTATAATTTAATTATACTTTCAAGGAACTGAAACCTTAGCATGTCAAACTCCCCATTTAAACAAAGGAAGGGCAATTATGTACTAAATGAAATGATTCCTCATATTTTGAATTTGTAAATACATTCAAAATTCATCAAACTGTACATGTTAGAATGGCGAATTTTACCATATACAATTTATACCTTCATAAACTAGATCTCTCCAAACCAAAGAGTGTATTATGGAATATCTTTAACTAGGTTTCCTAGTACATTTAAATTTTTTTAATTTTAAAAGGTTAATTCAATTATCAATCTGTTACATGAGTTCAAGGAAATTACTTTGCTTAGAAGAGATAGTTGGCTAAAAGAGGAGTTTTCAAAGAGTGTAAATAATATTAAGGTAAGATTTGCTTCAAGTAGAAACATTTAGAATAAAAGTTAGTAGAAACTTGTTGTTATGTGGTGGGAGGAGGAGAACATACAGATAGAAATGATCACTAAGAGAATCTGCTATATGCTTAATCAACAAATGGAACGTTCTACCTTGGTACTAAACCCACTGAGTAATCTTTTTAGACTTGTCAGGAATGAGCAGGGGACTATGACATTGCAACTCTCATTTATCCGGAAGACACATGCTACAACATCGGTGATCCTTGAGGACATTATGTTAAGCGAAATAAGCCAGTCACAAAGAGACACATACTGTGGGATTCCACTTCTGTAAGCTATCTAGAGTAGTCAAAGACACAAACAGAAAGTAAAAGAGTGGTTGCCAGGAGCTGGAGAGAGGGAGAAATAAGAAGTTGTGTAATGAGTACAGAGTTTCAGTTTTGTAAGAAGAGTTCTGGATATCGGTTGCACAACAATGTGAATATACTTAACATTGCTGAATTCTACACCTAAAGATGAATAAGATGGTAAATTTATCTTATGTGTATTTTACTACAATTTTTAAAAAGGAAAGGAAAAAGGCACTTGATTGAATTAATGAAAAAGTAAGCATTTGACACCAAAGAGTTCAAGCATTAAACTTGCTTTTACACATAGGAAAAATCTCTTGGCCTCAGCCTAGTCACTCCCTAACCATCATTTCTAGTTTGTGACCCTCACTGGAGGAGAAGAAAACATCAGTAGTGGGGAAGGGGCGGAGAGGAGTGGGAAGAGTTTGTCTGGTGAGGGGTGTATACAAAACAATATGCAGTTAAAAGTGTACAGACTTGATAGAAGTGAACTCAACAGCTGACATTCTGTCTGACAGGAAAGGAGGAAAAGAAAAAAATCAAAAGCAGAACCTCCAAAATACAGAGAATTGGAAGTATGTAGTGTAGAGGTAAATAATATTCTCAGCAGACAATGAGTTTAACAGGATCAAAATTGATGTTTATTATTATAATCCCCTCCCAATGGCGTCATCCAGAAATGATATAGTTACGAAGCATACTCTGTTGAGGAAGACAGATATAAGTGAATAACATACTTCATAAAATTTCTATCATCTATTGGTAAAATAATTTAGTTTTGGGACATAAAGTAAAATTCACTTATCCAGAAAATGCATTGATATGAAAAACTTCACTCTCCAATGATAATACATATAGGTTGTCACTCTTACGTAGAATTGCTGGAACACTTTGATTTATATATAATTTTAATTTTTACGTAGGACATAATCCCAGTAACAGAATCGAAATTTACAAAATTATTTTAGATTAGTATCATAAAACTTCTAAATAAAAAATCACATTCTAGCAAAACTTGATTAATGTACTTAGAGAGTGTAATGAAGAGTTTCAAAAGCCAGTGACCCAATCTTTACTGTCAATGAAGATCTAGCTATCATATGATCTCTAAAAAGAAGGATATCACCAGGATTTCTAAAGTTAATGTATGCTCTTGAGTAGAGATGAGGATAAAGACTGAAATGAGAGATAACAGTGAAAATAGTTACTAAAATGCATGACTTCTTTAATTTTGCCGATTTTTTTCTTTGTCTGGAAACTAATTCAGATAAAACCTTTATGCCAGAGAATCATCTCTCAGTAAATCACAACATTCTGGATATTCTTTAGCAAAAGCGAACAAATAAGCGCACAAACAAAACATTAACTGAGATGTTTTCAGTGATGTGGTAAAGACACTTTAGATCACTTTCTCTACTGCACAGAGCCAGAGCTAAAATAACTGGACTCAGAATTGAAAACCAAAGGCAAGGTTATTCAAAGGTCATGCCTAATCATGCATCATGGCTGCAGTGCAAGCTAGTTATGATGCATTTGTAGAAGACAATGCCATATTGTAAAATACTATTTACTAGAGATTTAGAGAACATTTTTAGGTATTTTAAGATGACTTACTATAGCACATTTTACAGCGTCTACAGAAGAACTAAATCTTTCTCTGCTATCTCACAACTACCAATTTCCTTAACTGGCAGGAACTTCAACCCTATTCACAGATGAGAACACTGAGGCTCAGAGAAATTAGGTCATTGCAGAGGGAGCAGTCAGTTAAAAGGTAGGACTGGGATTCCAGTCTGAGTCTCTCTGAGGCCAGCATCTGACCCCCTTTAACTGTACTAGTTTTCCTAAACCTTAGTCATCTGGAAGTGATCTAAATTTTTCTTTAACCATCTCTTTATTTACCTGTTTGTGGTATTTTCATTGAATGGACTGACATTTTTCACTTAAATGTACTTATTCAACAGTAAAGTTTATATGGCTACCACAAATGAGAACTCATGATATTGAAGACAAAAAGGATAATAATAAAAATAAAAATAACAAAAACATACTAAAGATCACTAAATCACAGCTGACCTGTCACCTGTTAATGGTCTAACTTGAGTTCTGGTGTCTCTTTGTTAAGGAAAGGGAGATTTGGAGATAAGAATTTTTGTCAGAGTCATCTAACTACAAAGTTGTAAAAGGAAATTGAAAATGATACAACTTGAGAAGGGCAGGGTAGAGTCTGGGTGTTAGTGATGGAAGGGAGCACAAGGGAGCTTCTAGGGTGTGAGATATTCTGTTTCTTTATCTTGTGCCAGTCACATGGATGTGTTCTCTTGTGAAAATTCATCAGATTATATACAGCTATTACTTATTCACTTTTCTTTGTTATATCTTAATACAGTTTACTTTTCAATGCTGTAAGAAATAAGGTTTACCGATACCCCAAATACAAAAATTAAGTAATATGTTGTTAATTGGTCTATTTTTCTTTTTAGATATGGTGATGCTAGTAGAGGCATAGTTCAAATATATTTTAGAGAAATTTAAGGATCTGCCTCCTTAGAAATACTTGCAGAAATAAAGGTCTGTACTGATTTCCGCGTACCTGTGGGAAAGAAGATGGAAATGGAGATGGCTTCTATTACCTACGATTTGCCGGCAAGTGACAACACATCTCGGCTTCTTAAGGTTGGTAAACAGCTTCTCACCTGAGATCCGCAGTAAAGAACTCAAAGTAATCGTGTGCAGGTAGTGGGTGGAGCTGCTCCTCCAGCTGTTCCTTGGTGAGGCTGGGAGGAAGGCGCCGGATCACCACCTGGGGAAAGAACTCTGGCAGTTCTGTTTCACTCTTAACTGTATTCAGCTTCGGTTATTTAAACGCTTGGTGACTTGTGTTTATGCTCAGAAGAAAATCTAAACCAGGAGTCCATCAGAATCATGCATTTAAGAAAAGGTTAAGAGACACGTGTATGGAGAATGTGACTGTCAAAACCAAAACAAGACAAAACAAAGGATAATAGTGGTTGAATAATTTGAAAGGGATGTGTGAGTCCAGAAAAGGCTGTGCCTAACAGTTCTTTTCCATGTAATCATTTCATTACTCCCAGACAACTGTTGGCCTGACAGGTACTGTCTGGGCCCCAGCTGAAAAACGGCACCATCTCCTACTCTCTCCTTGCATGTTAAGCCACACTAGAAGGTAAGGCCCATGCCGGGAATGTAGTATGTTAGGATCTTTGTCACCAGCAGGAAGAAACCAACGGTGAATCTGTTCTAAGAGCCAAGAGGAACTCCGCCTGCAGTGGACATCTTTCGCCTCCAGTGCACAGTGTCCACACCGCGGGTCCTCTCCCAGCACGCTATTAGGCTTTCCAGGCTCTCTATGTTCCCCGTTTCCCTGGATCTGAGCGGACTCTCGCGGAGCCGCCGCCCCATCTCGTGCCTCCTCCGCCCGCGATCCGGGCAGCGTGAACCGCTACTGCCCGTAGTTAGATAGCCCAGCGTCTCAGCCCCAACAGGACACCTGTACAGGCTGAAAAGACTTGTATTCCTCCCCAAACAGAAAAGACTGCGTTAGAAGGTGCCGAAAACTGTCTTTGACGACACGGTGTGCTCGGGACAGCGCCGCCCGTCCGCTGTCCGCCGTTCTGAAGCGGCCGCCCGCCTGTGGCCCTTGACCGCGCCCGGGATCTCACCACTCGTAGCCCCGTCCCCCCGTTACCACCCCTCCCTTTGGCACAGTCCTACTCGCCCCTCCTCCCACACGCCTCTTCCCTAGTTTCATCTCCGCCTAGCTCAGGACCATCATCTTTTCCTAAGTGACGTCCTCGCCGCCCGGCCCTCGCCACACCCACCTTTCTGAGGCCCCGCCTCCTCCGGTGAGGGGTGACTGTGCCGCTCCGCCTACCTTGCCCGGGACAGTCCCCTTCACCTGCCGAGGTTGCCTGCTCTGCTCCCAAAGCCTGAGGATGAGGCCGGAGGCGCCTGGGTCTATCGCCGCGGTGACTCCCGGGGAAAGCGGGCTTCCACGGCCCACGGCCTCCCCTCCCTCTCAGGTTCTGTGCAGCAGGGGCCACCCGGGGCCTCCGGCTACCTCCTCCTCCCAGCGCATCCCGCACCCGCCACGGATCCACCGCCGACCCCCACCTAGGCCGAGAACTAGGCCGCCGTCGCCCCCAGGATCACCCCTTACCTTCAGCTCCACCCCCTCGGTTCAGTCGCTGCTTGCCCCCTCCCCGAGCCCCTGAAGCTCCTCGTCCTGCCACCACCCCTCCCCGCCACAGCCCACGATCGCTGGCGAGTCCCCCTTTCACAGTGCAGGAGAGACCCTGGGGGCCGAGGGCGTGCGTCGGGACTGGGATCCCAAGGCCAGAGTTTAGGGGACCTGCCAACCAATATTAGCCCTGGACCCGTATCGCCGACCAGCACCCTGTCGTGTGGTCACCGGGAAGCAGCGATCAGCTTGGGCGATCTCGAGACTGCCCGCACTCTCCTGCAGCCCAGACTTCAGAGGGTCTGGGGTCCGACGAGGGGACGAGGGGGTCGAAGGCCTGGCGTGTTAGCGGATCAGCCATCAGCGGGGAATTCCGCACCAGAGGACGTTTCGCTCAAACGGGAGCCTTTAATAAGGTTCTGAAGGGCTGATTTGTTTCCCCAGCAAAGAAGAGCCGACCCTTGAGCTAAACATGCCTGAGAATTAGACTCACGTGCTTAATAAACTATTAACGCTTAATAAACTATTAACAGCTATTTATTCTTTTCCACAGAGAATGGCATCTGTATTTAAGAAATATCAACTGATTGACAGACAGCACAAATCGGTACACGGCTTTTCCTATACGGAATAGAATAAATGCACCAGAGTTGAGAACAGAAATTGGACTGCAGAGAAGGTTCACTTTGGCTGTCCTTGGGCGCTCAGGTGTCAATGCTGACTCCTGGATTAGAGTCATAAACCAGACCCACGGCACCCATAAAACGACATAAGGTTTTCAAATGGAATTTTTATTCAACTTTTTGAGGCTCTCAATGGGACGGCAACCAAGCCAGGTTCATGTTTGTGTATATATTTTTTACAAACATACAGGCATTAACACTTTTGATCAGAACAATTTATACATAGGAGTTCTTCATTTTTAAAGGCCACATTTTTTTTATAATTTCTCATAATTTTTCTTCATGCATGTTGGCTGTACTTTTTATAATACCTTTTCCCCCCAGGAACTTCAGGTACAAATGAAAAAAGAAACTAGAGAATGGAGAAACGGAGGCATTAAGAGATCCAGGGAGTCATTGACAGATAACTAGAAGTAAATCCAGACTTAATCCAGTACTTTATCCTTGAACCACTAAATACCTGCGTACACTCTGGAAAAGTGTCGTTAATGAGCCAAACGATTCAAAAAACAGTTTTTAAACTCATTTCTCTATAACCCCACAAGGGGGCCAGGAGCTGTTTTCAATATGTCAGAAGATGTTTTGCGTTTAAAGGAGTATTTCAGTTGCCTATAAAATTGGTTTCTTTACAATACCTTATTTGTTAATGATGCTGTGGAAAATGTCTTGGAATACAACATTTTTCTATAAAAAGGTAGGAATATATGCCTGCCGATTGGTGGGTGACAGTGACTTAAGGTAGATGGTGACCATAACATTCCTGTTTTCCTTTGAAGATGACAGCATGGTCACTTTAAAGTTGCCAATAAGGATGCCTTCTGAGGGAACTACGCATCATTAGGAGATACTAGAGAATTGGGTAGTAACAGAAAAATATTTGGCAGTACAAGTACACATTACCTTTTTTGATACTCTCTGCAGTCTAAACATTGGTATTAATCTGTTGCTGAGCTGAAAAGCAACTTAGTCAAATATGTTGAAGTTTTTACCTTTTGTGTCTTAAAGCACTGTCGATATGGTAATGGCAGGAGTTTGTTTGCCTTTCCAGAAACCTAAAAAATCATACCACATGATCAATGAAGATACTAAATGAAGAAATATTTTGGTCTGGTGGGCAAAATAAATGTAAAAAAAGTATTACTAGGATAACTTTATTTTTATTTATTTAAAAAATAATTATTTTAAGCTCAGTCATTTGATTTTCCAGCCCCAGCTAAAGAGAAAGGAAACAAAAACAGGCACACGTGATGCCTGACAGAGGAAAAATAGAAAAGCCATTTAAAAAGTGAAAACTCAGAAGCATACTATTTGAGTCTAAATAGCAGGAGGCAACTCATGATCTCTTAAGTGCATCATTGAATTAAACAGATACTCACTGTGATAAGTGGAGATAGAGAATGGGGTCTGGATGCCTCACTAGCTGTGCTCAGATTCCTCACCCATAGACAGCCTTACTGGTGAGAACCTCATGAAATTAAAGCTATTTTTCTGCCTTAATATTGCATATATATTTTTTTCTGCCAAGGTAGAAATACATGGGATACATTTTAGGTTAAGATAAAAATTTTGTGTGTGTGTTTAAAGGAGCATTTTAGTTGCCTATAAAATTCGTTTCTTTCTAATACATTATTTGTTAATGATGCTGTGGAAATTGTCTTGGAATACAACATTTTTCTATAAAAACGTCGGAATACGTGCCGGCTGAAGTCGGGATGAGAGATTGAGAAAAAAGATTTGAACAAATGAAGCATATGCTCCAATATCCTCGTTGGGATGACTAAGAGAAGTTCTCTGTGTATGCAAGTCTATGAATCACAGCAAGATTTTTCTTGTGCCAATTTTAGTGAAGAGGTTAACAATGTTTCAAGATCAGATACTTAGTACGTTTTTGTATAAACTTTGAAAAATGTTTTCTTAAGAAAAAATTTAACGTGTCTTTCACAAAATTAGTCATTTGCCACTGTACAAAACTGTATGAGAACTTTATTTCTTGACCCCAACAAATGTAGCATATCATTTCAGACAGTTCTGCCATGCCTGAATCCAGATGCTTCTACAAGACAGTTATCTAGCTATGGCATATTAAAAATGATGTATCATTACTGATCATCACCTACTTATTTTACATGGATTCAGCTTTCAATCTTATCCCTATGTGAGAAAAGTGCAAATGATGCTAAAATGATGGAATAACAACAATCCCAGAGAGCTTTGAACATTTACCACAGTTACAGGGGTTGTGTCATCAAGTTAGTATGTGAGGAAGTAGGTGAAGCTCATACTAATCTCTTGCACACAAGGATGTAGGCATTATAGACAATAATGGATCACGCTTATTTTATAGAACAAAAATAAATTAAGCCCAATACCTGTTCGGTTCTTTTGGCTTTTTTAAAGTGTCACAAAATGTGCTTATTAGTTAGTTGAGTTTGTTAGCTTAAACACTATTATGACCTTCAACTGTGTTAATGAATTTTGATAAATATTGATAAATACTGTAGACAGTTTTATATGACTCAGTGCTTGTCATAGTACTCTTAGAAGATCTAGCTATAGTTTTAAGACATAGGAGTGATGTCACAGAAAATGGCAGAGGAGGAAGCACCAGGGACAAGTTTCAGAACACATTTAATTAAAACGCTGCTCAAAAGCTACTTGAAACATACATTTGAAATGGTGTTATTTTAATGAATGGAAGTGATGCCTACCCTTTAATACATGTAGTAATGTGTTAAGCAGGCGTTTAATAAAGATGTTTTTAAAAATATACTTGCAAGATGAATTCAAGAGAGTGTTACTTCAGTGAATGGAACAGATACCCACTCTGTAATGCAGATAGTGAAGTGCTTAAGAACACATTTAATGTAGATGTTTCTAACAAGCTAATGGCAAGTAGCGTTCAGCATAGTGTATTTCAGGAAGTGCAAGTATTACGTGTAGTAAGGTTGTTTAATAACGCATCTTAAAAGATGTTTCTAACGATCTACTTGGATGATGGGTTCAGCACATAGCTATTTCAGTGAGTGAAAGTGATACCTCTCTGTAATGCACATAGTGAATTAAAAAAAAAACCCACACATTTCATATGTTTCTAACAATCTACCTTACAATGCGTTCAGCACAGTTATTTTAGTGACTTGGTATAATAGACATTCTGTAATGCATGTAGTGAAGTGTTTAAGAATACTTTTTATAAAAACTGTTTTGATCAGGTTACTTGTAGTATGCATACGAGACAGAAATTTTCAGCAAATTAAGGTGATACCCACTCTTAATGAAGGTAGTGAAGTGATTCAAATAGTTATTATAATGATGTTCCTACAAACTACTTGCAAGATGCATTCAGCAGTATTATTTTAGTGCATGGAAGTGACACCCACTCTATAATGCACGTAGTGAAGTTTTCAAGAATTTATTTAATAAAGATGTAACAAGCTAATTGAAAGAGGAGTTAAGCACAGTGTTGCTTTTTTCACTGGAACTTATACTTATTCTTTAATGTATGTAGTGATACGTTGAAGAACACATTTATAAAGACGTTTCTAACAAGGTAATTGGCAATTGCATTTAGAAGAGTGTTATTTGGAGAGTGAAAGTGATACCCAATCTGTAATGCATGTAGTGATTTTAAAACTTATTATAAAGATGTGTCTACCAAGCTGCTTGGACATGCATTCAGCACAGTTTTATTTCAGTGACATAATGTATGGCATGACATGTTTAAGAACAACTGTTATGAAGTTGTTTTAAACAAGCAACTTATGAGATGACGTCAACAAGTGTTATTTCAGTGACTGGAAGTGACATCCATTTTTAATGCATGCCGTGAAGTTTTTAAGAACACATTTAATAACGATGTTTAATAAGCTACTTGCAAGATGTGTTCGGCGGTGTTATTTCCAGAAATGGAGGTGATACCCACTCTGTAACGCATGTAGTGAATTGTTTAAGAACATTTTTTTAGAGTCGTTTTTAAGAGCTACTTGCAGGATTCGTTCTTTACATGTTATTTCCGTAATTTAAAGTAATATCACTCTGTAATGCATGCACAGTAAAGTGTTTGCAAACACATTTATAAAAAAGTTTTTAACCAACAATTGCAACATGTATGTGTTCAGCGTCACTTCGGTGAATGAACGTGATACCCACTCTGTAATGCAGTGAAGTTGTCTTCACCCTCTCTTCTCTTTCTAGAACCTCAATTAATTCCAATATTTGTCTTCTGGTCAAATCTAAGGGCTCTCATAGCCTTTCTTCACTCTTTTAAAACCTTGCTTCTCTCTCTTTCTCATAAAGTTATTACTTATATATTCCTGTCCTCCAAGTTATTCTGTCTTCCATCTGGTCCTCCCTGATACAGATGCTCTCTATTGCACTCTTTTCATTTACTGAATTCTTCAGCTCCAGAATATCTGTTTGGTTCTTTTTTATAATTTTATTCTTTTTGGTAAAGAACTCCTTCTGTTCATCCATTTTATTTCCGAGTTCAGTAAATTTCCTTTCTGACTTCTTTTTTTGGTAGCTTATTTAATTGCTTCATAACAAATGTTTTGCATTCTTTATCATTTCGATCACAATATTCTGTGACTTTGAGTTTGGTTGCTGAAGAATTATCAGTTTTTATACCATATTTCCTTGATTTTTTTTATAGTGTTTTCAGCAGAGTGCTTCTGCATTCACATTTAGTAGCATATACTTCCTTAACTAAGCTTTTATGTCTTTTTTTGTTCTTAGAATTTAGCAGGTTGAAAGTTTAGAAACTTTCACTTGTAGTCCGGAAGGTGGCACTATAGCTCCAGCTTGTGCTTTTTCCTTTGCCCAGGGACCTTGCACTTTTCCTAGCACACTCCCTGTCTACTGGAGCTTGTTCTTATTTATGCGGTACAGTGCACTCACAAGTAGCGGGAGGTCAGGTTTAGCACATGGGGGTTCCACTGGGTCAAGTGGGGAGATCCTTGAGTGGGGCACTCCCAGAGGCTTGTGGGCAGACTTCCTGTGGAAGACCTGAAGTGAACATCAGGAACCACATTCTTTATATATATATTTATCTGCTTCCGTCTCTTTCACCTCTCTTCCCCCAGCCATGAAGGTCCCTCCTCATAAATCCAGGTGCTGCGAGAGAGAAACAGGTTTCTCCACTGGCAACCTGGTAGTGCGGCCGTCATCACCACTTGCACTTTCCACCTCTTCTGAAGGAGCTTCCCACCTCTTCTGCGGCCACCAGTTTAGCCTCCTACAATGTTTCCCTGGGGTGGATGTGGCTCTGCCAAGTTTCTCCCTTTGCTCTGTTTCCAATCTTCTCAATCCCCGCCAAATATCCCTATGGTTTGCTGGATTCTCCCCTCAGGCAGGCTGGACTTGTACAAATTTTCTCTCGCCCGTGGGTATCTGCTCAGGTTTGCACAAGCCAGGGGCCCACCTTCCCGTCTCCTCCTCTACCGCCCATCACAGCAAGTGGGAGCGGGGCCGGGCATCGATTCCCTTGGCTCCTCAGCCCATCCCGAAGTCTTGTTTATTTTCTGATGAACAAGTGTGCAAGAATCCTCTCAGGTCCCTTGGTGTAAGGTGTGGCAGGCACTTTTCTTTGGTTATTGATAGCTAATGAGTTGTTGTTCAAAAAAGGAGAGAAAAGAGGAAGAACTTATGCCTCCACGATTCTGACATTACTTAGGTCTTTTTTCTTAATGTAGGATTTAGAGCTATTAACTTTCATCTTTGAACTGCATTTGCTGCATTTAATAAGTTTTGGTTAGTGATGTTTCTACTTTCTTTTTGTAAAGATTTTTATTTAGCTTTTGCTTCATTTTTTTGACACATTGGTTGTTCAGGAATATGTTGTTTAATTTTCATGTATTTGTGCATTTTCCAGCTTTCCTTCTGTTTTTGATTTCTAGTTTTACACAGCTGTGGTAAGAAAAGGTGCTTGATAAATTTGTTAAGACTTGTTTTGTGGCCCAATATATGATCTATCATGGAGAATGGTGTGTGTACACTTGAGAAGGATGTATGTTCTGCTTTTGCATGGAATGGTATATACATCTTTTTTAGGCCCATTTAATCTATAGTGTTATATAAGACTTCTGTCTCCATATTGATTTCGGGTGAATAGTCTATCTATTATTCAAAGTGGGGTATTGAAGGCCCTTACTATTTTTGTATTGCTGTCTATTTTTCCTTTGGTTTTGTTAATATTTGCTTTTTATATTTAGGTGCTGCAATATAGTAATGATTACTTGCCTTTGCTGGATCACTAGAATACAACAGACAAATAGTAGCCACCCTCATCCCTCCTACACGTACACAAAAATGAAGCACAAAAAAGAAGATAGGATGATCGATCGTACTCTTAAATAAGTCAGTCCCAAATGGCATCGTCTAATTCAGTTCCCTGATGCCCAAGACAAGAATTTATGAAAACCCAGCACTTCTGCCACTGTTCCTGTCTGGTTCTAAATTATAGATGCAGTGAGAGCTAAAATAGAAAATACTCTGTTCTCCTTACTAATTGCAGGAGAACAAATGGAAATATTTCTGTTCCATAATTTTTTAAGAACCAGGGATCCAGTTTGTGTTCCCTGATTTTGGCTGAACTGGTTTTTTTTCTGTTTGTTTATTTCAAAATGCCACCCCAACTGTGCCGAGTCATATTTCCTGAGGTAAAACCAAGTAGTTCTTGTGTTCTAGCTAAGAATGTTCTCCATAAATCTTGTCTCTTTCTGACCTGGCCCTTTTGCTTTGCATTAATCTTTCTATATGAAATCCTTATCAACACTACCATTACCTTGCTTGGGGTCCACCTGTTCAAACAGCGCAGCATCCCAGTTTTGTTTCAAGGTCTTGGTGGTGTGCAGGAAGATACAACTCTCTGAAGCCACCCTGAGTCTCACTATAGAAGTGATTCCTCCCACTTCCAAACGCCTAAGACCTTTATTGTCTATATTATTCATTGGGGGAGTTTCATTTTCAGCATCTTATTACTATATGCCTGTGTCTGTTTCAACTAGACTGAAAGTTCCTTAAGAGCGAGGATCAGAGCTTATATTTATTTCTCTGTATCTTCCACAGCCGCTGTTCATTGTAGAATCATTATCAATACATGTTATTTACTGTCTAATTGCATAGCCTGTGTGACTTACAGCCTCATGGGAACTCTCTTCCCAATTTTAAGGCCCTTAAATGTCCACAAAGAAATGCCTTGATTAACACTACAAAATTAGATTTGCTTAGGGCCTTGGAAGATGCAGCATTGCTAAATGGGCAAAGGGTCCTTAGAGTAAAAGGAGAGAAAACCACAAACTCAACCGTTACCAATTTCGGGATTGTGTTGCTTGCCCCCTTATTCCCTGTGCCCCAGGACCTGGAGTGGCAAAGGCTATAATTAACCCCTTCCAGAAAAAATACCGTAGATGTCTGCTTTAAATTGTAAAGTTCCCTTGGTTACTCAACTCCTCAGTCCGAATTAGATCATGTACATGAAAAAATGCAAATTATAAAGGAACATGTGAGTAAATCTCAGTGGTTTTAAATCTTTTGGTTTACAATCATCAGTTCAAAAAAGTCCTCGCCCAATCTCCTGAAACATCTTGATTCTTAATTAGGAGAGGAAATAGTGAACTGTTATTCAGTTAATCTCATTAACATTTACAGAATCCGCCCTTTGCTTTTGACCTGGATCTGAGGAGTAGAAAACCAGAGAAAGAAACATATAGTGACAACCTTAATTTTATTTAGAACTCTGAAGTCTGAAATCGAGAAGGATTGGGCAATTTTCCATATGGTGTTTTAGCTTCTGTTAACACTCAAAAAATTAAATCTGGCCAGGAAAAAAAGAATCTCAGAGCATAGATGTAGAGATAACAAAAGCCTGAGTATCAGATTAAAAAAAAATTGTAAACACATTGCTACCCCTGGGGCTGATATACACTTACCAGTGATATTTCAGGGCTCCTCTAATTGCTTTCAACATGCCAACCAATCGTTCCTAAGTTATCTTGCCTCAAGACTATTTGTGGTGAGTCATATCATGTTGCAGAAAAGGAGATGTGGAGTCAAGAGCACTGTGCGATTCTCAGCTTGTTGTGTTGCTCTTTTAACTACGGGGCTCATTTCATCCAATGGCGCCATTTCACAGGCAAGAGCCAGAGTCCGGAAGAAACTTGACGCAGGTCACAAGTAGGTTAGAAGCACAGAAAACCTTGTACTAGGTCTTCTTTCGATACTTAGTTCAGGAGGCATTGCTTCGCTTCGATTCAGTACAAATCAATTTATTAAAGTCTATAGTGTGCAAAGTTTAGAACGAAATACTAGGGGATTCAAGGATGAGAGAGACATTGTCGCTCATCCATTCATACACTATATCTGCTGTCCATCCATATTCCTGAGCCTAATTTACGAAGATCTCGCCCCAATCGGGTCATATCCACTCCCATCTATCTTCTACTATTCCCTTTTCTCTCTGCAGCCGCAGTCCAGCTGCATATAATGTTCCTTCATCTGCTTCACTTAATTTTGATTCATTCTTCAAGCCTTGTTTCCATTTTCATCTCTCTGAAACCTTCTCATCCCATCCCTGTTATCACTGAGCTCCCAATTATTTAGTCAACATGAGGCTCACAGCAGGCATCCTTTCTGTGGCACTTAAAATGCATAGTTTTGCCCAACTTTTCCTTCATATTGTACCTCACCTAGTACTATTACAGTGCTCGCAGTATGGTGGGTATAGCCAAGGGCTGACCCAAAGATGCAATACTAAATGCAGAATCTCTGAATGGGCAATTCTGATGCCCCAGTGAGTAGCCAGTCAGTGTTTCTTTCATTGTTAGTCTTCTGTTGGTTTCCTGTGGGTGTCTTAGATTCTAAAATGAGGACTAAAGACATAAAAGTTGGGTTTTCTTTGATCAGCAAAAGAAGGAAAGGTATAAAGGAAGGATGGTGATATTAGCCTTATTTTGGTCGTATTTGGTCAACGTTTTCAGTTTAATGAGCGTTAATTTCTCTGCTTATAAGTGATATTACACAATAACTTCTCAACTCATTCCAAGAACAGAAATTTCTCTTTTAAAACAAACCTATCCAATTTGAAGAGAAAGGGGCCCAAATAAGTGCTTCTTCTTTTAATGAGATTAGACTTAGAGAGAACGCAGGAATATATTTTCATGTGTGAGAGATGTGAACTATTGTAGGCCAGAGGGTGGACTGTCATTAAGTAGCCTTCTAAGATGTCCTTCAGTGACCCCCACCTCTTGACATTCAAGCTCTTGTATAATTCTCTCCCCTTGAGTGTGGGCTAGACCTAGTGTATTGCTTCTAATCAATAGAATGCAGACAAAAATGACGGGATGTCCCTTCCATGATTAGATTATAAAAGACCGTGACCCTCTTGCCCTTGCCTTTTTGCTTGTTCACATTAATGAAGCCAGCTGCCATGCTGTGAACTTCCCTATGCAAAGGTCTACATGGCAAGAAATTGAGGGTTGCTCCAGGCAAAGACGATGAATCGAGGCTCTCAGTCTAACAACCTACAAGGACCTTGGTATTGACAGCAGCCCTATGTGGAGCTAGGGAGTGAGTCCTTCCCCAGCTGAGCCTTGTGATGACTACAGTGACAGCTGAATCTTAGATTGCAGACGGTGAGAGACCCTGAAGCAGAAAATCCAGGTAAGCCGTATTTGAATTCTCAATATACAGAAATTATGAGTAATACTTTGTTTTATTAATAAGCCACTAAGTTTGGGGGTAATTTGTTATGCAGCAAAAGATATCTAAAACAGTCGTGAAGGACGTGTTTCTTTTTATGCACAAGAATTGAATAAGAAGATTCCCCTCTTCTACAACCTAATATTTTTACGTTAATAGCGCTCAAACGTGTAAGCATAAAACACGATTGAGACATGTTTTTAGCATCTGTGTGAAGCCCCTCTGCCCGAGCAGCCATGAACCGCATCCAGGACCGCAGCTTCCTCCTCCCTGGATTTTCTGACTCTCGGTACCTGGAGCTTGACTTCGAAAGATGACCTCGATTTCTTGTATTTTTATCGTGGAACTTTAGAATTGGTAAACAAAAATGCTTGAGAAAAAAGGTCAATTAACTGCAGACACTAAAGTGAAAAGATTATGATGTGCGTGCTCGCATGAGAGAGAGAGGGAGAGAGTCTATCTATACGCATCTATCTATACGCATTTCAGAGTAAGCAAAAGAAACCAGCGGGTACATAGAGAGAAGAATGCAGCAGATGAGGAAAGAGAAGCATATTGTCCATGAGAGAGATGAAGAGATGAAATGATAAACTGCTTTGGTTTCTCATGGCTATTGATTAGACCAGTTGTACAATAGTTTCTATTATCAACAGGCTTACCTTTGAGATTGCTGTAGTCTGTCTCCGTTACTTGCAACCAGAAGAAAGTGATTATTGTGATGAGTACAGTAGCTTCCCACATACAAAAATTCTTTAAAATCCTCCTTTGGAATTTTAAATCTATATTAAGAGGCACGAACTACAATAAGTAAATTTAAATCTCCTTTCAAATGCACAGATAGCTAGTGAATTGGGTATCCAGAATTCAAAGTTAAGCCTAAAATGATAGGGATTTCATGTGAAGTACTGTGTTAATAAAAGGATCCTGCTTTAGGGCCAGCGGATGCCTACATTCTTCCATGCCATTCAGCAAGCTTCTTTAATTAAGTTCCAAAGAAGTTCTATGTAAAGAATGGTAGCTGAGTGGGAACCACAGTATCTCTCTATTAATAATTGAACAAGGTCTGGCAAAAACGTCTGGCAAAAGTTGAATTAAAACACATAGTTTATGCTCAAGTCCTAACAGATAAATTTTTCTCCCAAAGATAAATTACGGAATCAGCACAGATTGTTGGAAAGGAAGGAGAGAGAGATAAATGGCCAGACCCCCACTGAGTCCTTGAGTTACTTATCCACCAAACTGCTCAGAGTGGAGAAGGAAGAAATGGCCCACCCGTCCAGGGAGCAGGTCTGGCCCAGACTTGCTTACCCTATGGGAGCAAGTAGTGAAAACCTGGAGGCGGGGAGTGAGGTCAGCATCATCGTGGCATAAAATCTCTCTCATTTGGGCCCCCATTTAACAACTAAAATCCGACATCCATCAGTGAACAAAAGTGCCTCTGTGGAAGTTGTGGAACCCACAGAACACTGAACTCCAAGGGACCCAGGAGGAATCCTGCTCACCTGTGCATCAGGCAATGGGCAGACAGATCTTGGTATCTGCTGTGGAAATGGCAGAAGCCTGTGAGCCAGCCTCAGTCCCTGCTGCCTGTGGTCTGGAACACCTGGAGAGTGCTGACCTGGGCAGACACCCACGGACAAGTGAGCCTCTGCAGAAGTCCGGGTTTCCTGAGGAGAGATTTCAACATTCTGTTGGAGAAAAAACAAAACAAAACAAAACAAAACAAAACAAAACAAAACAAAAGGATGCATTGGAGAGCATAAGAGGAACTTTGCTAGTGCCACACCTCTGTCAAGGCAGCAAAACATGGAGCTGAACTAGCTGATGGCGACTTCTCAGTGCGTGGCTTCGCCCTTATGCAGAGGCTGGTGGAGAAACCCATCTCTGTCCTGCAGCAGCCAGTGTTGAGGCTGGACCTCCACGACTTGGGGAGAGACAGAATTTGTAGAAGTTCAGTTAACCTGAGGGGAGATTCCAGTAGCCCCTGGAGCAGAAAAGGGATGAGTTTGGGTGCTGGAGAGAGGAATGAACTCCACCTGGCCTACCCCCACCTCCCCACAAGGCAACACTGGACAGGGCTAAGGTGTCCAGCAGCAGCGACCTCTGCCACGGAGGAAGTGGAAAGTGGTGACCTCTCTTGTGGGGGAGGTAGAAAGCACCGAGTGAGTGCCCAGCTACTCCAGTTGTGCCAGTCATGGCTGGAGAGACCCCTTCCTACACAGCATCATACTGAGCGGTGAGGGAGGAGGAAGTGAAAGAAGCAGATAGGAACAGCAACTAAACTCACACCTACCCCTCTGCAGCCAGCTCCTTGTGCACACTCATGGGCACGGCCGCGGTAGGAGGTCAGGTAATTGGAGTGTTCACATGAAATGGAGTTTCATAAAAACTAGGGTCTTTTTGCAAGAAAGACACCACGAACTGGAGCCAGCTCCTTGTGCACACTCATGGGCACGGCCGCGGTAGGAGGTCAGGTAATTGGAGTGTTCACATGAAATGGAGTTTCATAAAAACTAGGGTCTTTTTGCAAGAAAGACACCACGAACTGGAGCTACATCGCCACCTTCTGGAAAACAAAAGTGGAGTTTCCAGCAGCCGGGATAGTCAGTTTGGAGAACGTGAACTCACAAAAGCTGAAAAGTTCCGCCACAAGAGGGCGCAAGAAGAGTGAAGTAGGCCTACCTGTAACAAACCTAAAAAACACCAAGTCGCAGTACCGCGTGTCAAGATAACCAGCAAAGATACTTCTAATGTGAAAATAGCAACACAAAAATACAAGAAACTTAAAAAATCAAGGAAATTTGCCACCTCCAAAAGATATCAATCATTCTCCAAACAACTGGATCAAAGCTATAAAACGGCAGTCCAGCTGATAACTCCAAATAGCTGTATTGAAGAAACTCAATGAGCTATAAGAAAACTCAGAAAGACAGTTCAATAATATTAGGAAAAAAATACATGACCAAATAAACTCTTTACGAAAGACTAAACCATAATAAAGAACCAAATTCCAAAATGAAGAATTTAATAAATGAGATGGAGAATACACCGGAGAGTATCTGTAGAGCAGATAGAATAAATGACTGAGAGAATAACAATTTTGAAATAACATAGAAAGGAACAAAGAGAAAATAAAAATGAGCAAGGAAAGCCTGCATGATCTGTGGGACTCAACCAAAAGGGCAAATATTGGCATAATCTTGGACTTCAGGAGATGAGAAGGAGGCAGAAAATTTAAAGAGATACTGGCTGAAAAACCCCAAACCTGGGGAAAGGCTTGGACAATCATATTCAAGAAACTAACAGTTCACCCTATTATTTCAATGCCAAAAGGCCTTCTTGAAAAATCAAAAGAAAGAAAAATCGTAAAGAAAGCCAGGGGGAAAAATAAGTGTAACCTACAAAGGAACCCCCATTAGGCTCCCAGCAAATTTCTTAGCAGAAACTATACAGGTGAAAAGAGAGTAAAATGACATATCCGAGTGCTGAAAGATTGCCCCCCCCCCCCAAATCCTCTATTTGGCCAAGTTATCCTTCAGATATGAAGGAAAAGTAGAGACTTGCAGACAAACAAAAGCTGAGGGAGGTCATTACCACTAGACCTGTCTGGCAAGAAATGCTGAAAGGAGCCCTTAAATCCATAGCATAAAGCGAGGTAGGGTGATGGCAGCAGCTGGCTGCATCGGTTCTTCCTTTTTCCGCTTTTGATCAACAAAGAATAGGACATCGTAATTGAACAAAAGGGCTTCTGCACATTATACGAGGACACCTATGAGGTTTGAACCATCGGTGCACCTGAAAGTGGATGGAAAAGACTTCAGTGGGAGCTGCAAATCCACGGGCATCTGTGAGCCTGACCCACCCACTTCTGCCACCACCACAACTGAGAAAAAAGGGAACCTGGAGAGTGCAAAGCTGGGTGGATATCCATGAGCAAAAGAGAATTTATGGAGGCCCAGCCTGCTTGACAGGAGAATCTGGCATCCTATCAAAGTGGGATAGAGATGTGTTTGGAAGCAGAGGAGAGGAAGGAACTTGCCAAGGTGGCCTCTTCTCCTCAGGTCGACACTGGAAGGTGCTGGGCTTTGCCAGCATCAGCGGTGACCTTTCTGGCAGAGGAGGTGGAAAGCAAAAGTGCTGGGTGACCGCCTAGCTGCCCCGGGTGTGCTCACTGCAGTTGGAGGGACCTATTTCCCTCTAGCAGCACCCAGATTCCTGAAGAGAGACCTCCCTAGGGGAGGGAGAGGAAAGGCAAGGAGGCAACAGAATATCAAAGGGCATTGAAGAAACACATTTCCTGCTGCCTGCTTGGGACTTCAGCAAGAGGTCCACCCACAGCCCCCTCGGTATGCCCCACTTGAGGATTCCCCCTCTCCCCACCATGTACTTCTAAAATGGTGTGTTAACCATTTAACGATCCTATAAAGTTTAGAGGATAAAGGAAAAGAGTCAACAATAACTATAGCCACTATAATTTGTTAACAAATTCGCAGCATAGAAAGGTAAATTATAACATCGAAAATGTAAAAGGGGAGAAGTAAAAGTGTGGAGCTTTTATAAGCGAACAAATATAAATTGCTATCAGCATAAAATGGACTGTTTCGGCTGAGATCTGTTATGTAAGGTTCATGGTAAGCACAAAGCAACAATCTAGGGGAGATTTATGAAACATAAAAGAAGAGGGAGCAGAGATTATCACCATTGAAAACCACAAATTTTAAAAGATAGGCAGAAACAGAGGGGAAAAGATTAAGCAATGGAGATACAAAATAACAAGAAGGCAAACGGTAGAATGTCAGCAGTAGGTCCTTACATATCAACAATCACTCTAAATGTAAGTGGATTGAATTTGCCAATAAAAAGGTACAGAGTGGCTGCATGAACAAAAATAAGACCCGACTATATGCTGCCTACAGGTAACTCATTTCAGCTCTAAAGATACACATAGGCTCAAAGTGAAGGGATGGAAAAAGATATTCTATGCAAGTGGAAACCAAAAGATATCTGGAGTAGTCATATTTATATCAGACCAAATAGACTTCAAGCCAAAAACAGTTGCAAAAGATAAAGAAGGTCATTATGTGATGATAAAGGGGTCAATAAAAAAAAAAATATAGCAATTGTAAATATATATACACCCAACATTGGAGCACCTAAGTATATTAAAGAAATACTAACAGATCTGAAGGGGAAAAGAGATTATAGATAACGACACAATAAGAGGAGGGGATCCCAATATCCCACTGTTGGTAATGGATAGATCAAGCAGAAAATCAACATGGAAACATTTGAATCGAACTGTGCTTTAGACCAAATGAACTTAACAGACATATATAAAACATTTCATCCAACGACAGCAGAATACACATTCTTCTCAAGTGCACAAGGATATCCTCCCTGATAAATCATATAATAGGACACAAAACAAACCTTAGCAAATTTGACAAGACAGAAATTATACCAATTGTCTTTTCTGAACACAATTGTGTAAAACTAGAAATTGACAACAGTAGAGAGCTGGAAAATCCACAAATATGTGAAAACCAAACAACACAATTTCGAACAACCAGTAGGTCATAGAAGAAATAAAAAATAAATTGAAAAATTATCACAAAACAAATGAAAGTGAAAATAAAGCATTTCAAATCATAAAGAATGTTGCAAGCGGTTCTAAGAGGAAAGATTTAACAATAAATGTATATATTAAGAAATTAGAAAGATTTCAAATAAATAACTAAACTTTACACCTCCAGGACCTAGAAAGAGCTACAAATTAAGCCCAAGTTAGCAGACAGGAGAAAATAATAAAGATAAAGTAGATAGAATAGAGAACAGAAAAAGTAGAGAAAATAGAGAAAATAGAGAACAGAAAAACAATAGAGAAAATCGATAAAACTAAGAGCTGTTTTATTTCAAAATAGAAACAAAAGTAATACACTTTTTAACTAGATTAATAAAAGAAAGAAGAATCAAATACATAAAATTAGAAATGAAAGCAGTAATATTACAACTCATACTACAGAAATACATAAGATCAAAAGAGACTACTATGAACCTTTTATGTCAACAAATGAAAGAACCTAGAAAAAATAAATTTCTAGAAACACACAAGCAGCTAAGACAGAATCAAGAGGAAATAGCAAGTCTGAACACGTTAATAACGAGTAGCGACTGAATCGGTAATCATAAACTTCTCATCCAGAAAACCCAGGACCAGATGGTTCCACTGGTGAATTCTACCAAACATTTAAAGGGGAATTAGTGTCAATCCTTCTCAAACTCTTCAAAAATATTGAAGAGGAGGGAACACTTCCAGCTCATTCTTTTAGGCCAGCATTACCCTTATACCAAAGTCAGATAAATACTGCATAACAAGAAAAGAAAACAGTAGACCAATATTCTTGATGACTATAGATGCGATAATTCTCAACAAAATATTAGCAAACAAAAATTAAGAATACAATACAAGTATTATACGCCATGACCAAAAGTGATTTATCTCTGAGATGCAAGGATGGTTCTACATACAAAAATCCATAAAGGTGATATATCACATTAATAGAATAAAAAGATAAAAATTACGTGATTCTCTCAAAAGATGCAGGAAAAGCATTTGATGAAATTTAACATTCTCGCATGATAAAAATACTCAGCAGATTAGACATAGAAGAAACATAATTCGTCATAATAAAGGTCACATAAGACAAACTCAAGCTAACGGTATACCCAGTGATAAAAAATTGCAAGCTTTTCCTCCAAAATCAGGAACAAAAATAGGATGTCTACCGTCACCACTCTTATTCAATATAGTATTGGGAGTCCTAGCTAGAGCAACTAGGCAAGACAAAGAAAGAAAAGGCATCCAGTCAGAAATAAAAAAGTAAAATTGTAAATATCTGCAGATAAGGTAATTTTATATGTAAAAATCTCAAAGACTCAAAGTGTTGGAACTAATCAATGAGTTCAGTAAAGTTACAGAATATAAAATGAATATATAAGATCAGTTATTTCTATACAATCATAAAATATATGAAAAAGACCTATACAATTCACAATAACATCAAAAACAAAAAATTACCTAAGAATAAATTTAACTATGGAAGTGAAAGACATGTACAATGAAAACTACAAGACTTTTGTTGAAAGAAATTGGAGACACAAAAAAGCACAGTGATACCATGACAGTCAATTGATCTGATGATGGATACATGAACAAAGAAGATATGATCATATATACAATGAGGAAGAAAAAATCCTGTCATTTTCAACAACATGGATGGACCTTGAGGGTGTGGGGGCTAAAAACAAATTAATACTTTTCCTCCCACCTTTTTAGCTACTCTAGCTGGGCCAATAATCAAATTAACAGAGACAGATTAATAGGAGAAACTCACAGTTTCAATACATGTGTGTGGGGAATTAGCATAAGCATGAAAATTCCAAAGATGATGAGCAACATTGGGTATATAAGACATTTTTGGACAAAGGAGGGGGGCGGGGTGGGGCGTTATATTTCAGAAGTGAGAATGGGCCACTTACAGGTGATTGAAGAAGAGCTGAACACACTTGGCAGACAAATTCTTGCTAGGCAACTCAGAAAGGATGGTGGAGGTGGGGCGTGGTATCTAGCTAACAGGCCCCTGCTTGAAGCCCTGTTATTTACTGTACTTAATTCAAATTAATTCAAATTAGGCTAAGACTAACCTCCCAAGATTTCCTTCTTGAAGCAGGTTTTTCTATCTGCAGGTTTTTCTGTCTTGGGCAGGAAAGGGCTTGGGTCAAAGTTTCATTCCCAGTCCTATTTCTTAATAAACAGCTTAAAATCAAAATCCCCCAAAGCAGCTTCAGAGTGGCAAAACTTTGGTTCCTTTCAAGGGCATTAAACTAAGTGAGGTATGTCGGACAGAGATGGTCAAATAAATACTATATGATCTCACTTATGTGTCAAATCTCAAAAAGCTGAACTCATAGAAATGGAGAGTAGAATGGTAGTTACCAGGGACTGGCGGAGGGATGGATCAGGGAGATGCTGGTCAACGAGTGCCCGCAGTCAGAAGATGAGTAAGCTCTGGAGATCTAATGAACAGTGTTGTGATTATAGTCAACATGAGTATGCTATATCACATACTCAAAAGTTGCTAGACAAGGTTTTAAATGTTCTTACCACACACACGCAAAAAGGATAATTATGTGACGTGATAGAGGTGAAAACTTAGCTATGATGGTGATCATGTTGCAATATATAAATGTATCAGATCAACACATTGTACCCCTTAAACTTACATAATGATATGTCTGTTATGGATCCATTTTGCAAAAGTTGGTTGGTTAGTAGAATACTATAGCATAGCACCGGATAGTGGTAACCTGGGAAGTCTCCAGAGCTAGACTGCCTTGGTTTGAATTTCACCTCTGCCCCTAAACAGATTTCAAACAAGTTACTCAACTCTCTGAGCTTCCTTCTTCTGCTTAAGAAAGAGCAAAAAATAACATCTCATTAGGGATGCTATGGGGCTTAATTGAGTTAACTCATGTAAAGTTCTTAAAGCGGTAATTAAGCACATAGCAAGTACTTAATATGTTCTCGTTGCTGTTTAGAGGAGAGCATCCGAGAGTTGGCTGGTACCTTTTGGTACAAAGTGTCCATTCGTTTATTAAAATTTTACCAATCTGACTGGTCATAAAGAAAGTTTTTCCTAAGGAGAAAGGGAAAAAGTAGACAGATTGGGTGCCATGACCCGCATAGGCTGGCATAGTGTGATGTCCTACTCTCTGAAAGCACTGAGTGGCTGGTGGCGTAAAGGGAAGGAGAAGAGAAGTCATGATGCTAGACCTGAAGGGAGTTTTAAAATGCAGGACGGCCCTGTCTGGAAATGGCTATCCTCAGTAAGTCACCCGAAGGACCATAGTCCCTTGCTAGTAAGCGAACAGAAAAAGAGATTGCTGAGGAACTCAGAGAAATGTTCTAAAGCAAAAGTAACATTTATGAATTTTAGACAAATCTCGCCTCTAAAGAGAACCTATTTTATAAATAACAATTGTCCTTTTCCAAAGCATCATTTCCATTGAAATAGCATACACATTAAAGAGAACATAATCTTCTGGGTAAAAATATGTCTCCCCACCCCTTACACCTCTCTTCTTTAGGAGTGAGTGGGAAGCTCTGTTCTGAAAGAAAAACCAAAAAGAAAAACATACCCGCTACCCTTCTCAAACACACAAATCTACCCAAACAGGCAGAATTCCAGTAGCCCCTATTTTACTATATTCTCATGACTTGGTAGAAGTGTTAAGCAAGAATTAGAAAGAAAGAAAAAAAGGAAACCCTACACCCTACTATACAAAAATTTGGCGTGGTCGACATCAGCTATGATAAAATTTCTAAGTGAAGGAATCAACAGCTTACTTTGACATTCGTCTTTTAAATTCGTCGTACCCCTTAGTTACGTGTTTAACTAAACGCATTTCCAAGCATGGAGGAGGTGTGTATGTGTGTGTGTGTGTGTGTGTATGTGTGTGCGTGTGTGTGTGTGTGTGTGTGTCTTCTTTTGGCTAGATCTGCCTTTTCCTTTGAGAATCACAGCCTGGAATGCCACAGAGCTATCCTGCTATTGATTGTTTACAAGAATGTTGAGGGTGAGTTATGATACAGATCAGTCTTTTCTAATAAATTGACATTGTAGGGTGTTTGTTTTTGTTTTATTTATTGGCCGTTGGCTATCGAATTGAGCTGGATTAAGGATCAGGCTCGTCTCCTAAAACCCTCATCTAAACTATGATATCCTTTTAAAAATCACTAGAAATGCGTTAAAAATGAAGAAAATGGCATTCACACAAACTCTTCACAGGGTGAGGAATATATAATTGGAAGGGATAATCTGACAATTGAGAAAGAGGAAAGGAGTTGTGGGTGAATGATTAAAACCTCAAAGAGGAAATCCCATCCAAGATGGTGGCCTGGGTAATTCAAGGGCTTTTTGTTGTGCTCGACGGGATACGGGTCGGAGGCCAGAGCTGCACTCCTGCTCTGTAGAGCAGCTGCCTAGAGCCGAGACCGAGCCATCTCCGGGCTTCCCCTTTCCATCCTTCCCCCAGGTCTGTCTTCTAATAAATAGTAAATAAATGTTTGAAGGCGTTCCAGATTATTAGCCTGCCAAGACACCTATTCCTCAACCTGTCCTGAAACATCACCATCGATTTCACGGGGTGTAGTAAAATGCCCAAAAGTTCCAAAAAATTCAGATCAAATTTACTATTTAACACAAAAAATGTGTATTTTTTCACAGAACTTTTAGGAGGAAGGAGAAAATTATGAAATTTGACAAGCCCTATCAATCTCCAGGAAAGTGGGCTGGATAAAAATACAAGCTGACCTCTTAAACTTTAACAATAAGAAAACATCTTTGCCTCCTACACATCTGTTTTCTAAAGCATTTGGATGTCTCTTCAATCAACACCATAGAATGCCAGACTTTCAGGCAGGCACTCTTCAGAGAACTCAACCACAAATTCATGTTGAGCCAGCCCTTGCCAAAGGCTTTCTTGACACATCCAATATTTTAGAAGGGTGGCTGCATTTGCATTAATTACCCATTCTTTAATGTTAACCTTTCCTTTTGTAGTAAAATATCAGGAAGAAACGTAATGAAGTCAATAGACTTCATTTGGAATTTGATTATGGGAAGCTTGTCAAAAATATCCAAAGGTTTTAAAACACTTGGGTCAAATAGGATCACAGGTCACTGTGAAATAAGACTTAGTTATCCACTTAACCCTGTTGACAAAACTTTGCAGGCAAATACAGAAAGTTAAATAGTTGTTCGTAAAACTTAGCTCTTTTAATATTAGAAGACTCAATTTCAAGCAATCAAAGAACTGA
>NW_011917048.1:0-1715 GCF_000151845.1 Pteropus vampyrus | reverse complement strand
GTTAATTTTGAGTTGAACATTTTTAGCTATGTTTACCATTTTTTCCTGTAAGCTATTTGTTCAGATTTTTCTGTAAACATTTCTATTGGTTTGTTGATCTTTTCCACAGTTTGAGAGAGGTCTTTCTTTATTAAAAAATAGTCCATTACTGTCTTCAAATATTTTTCCCATTTTTTTATCTTTTGATTTTGTCATTGATATTAGTTGCTATGCAGAAATTATAGATTTACATGTAGTCAGTTTTACCAATGTGTAACTTATATCCTCTGAATTTTATGGCATGCTTAGCAAGGCATTCTCAAGTCGCATGTTAAAGAACAATCTCCTGTGCTTTCTTATAATGCTTTTATCCATTCGTTTATTTAAGCTCTACATTTGGAAATTTGATTATCCTGAAATAATGTTAATACATGGGGCGATGTAGGGATCTAGTTTTGTTTTTGCCCATATGACCTGGCAAATATCCTAGCACCCTATATTAAATAAATTCTCTTTTCCTCTCTGATTTTAAAAGATGCATATATCACATGCCAATATGTAATATGTATTTTAGTTATACCTGAAGTCATCATTCTGTTTCCTTAGTCTGCCTGTCTACTCCTGAACAGTACCACATTATTTAATATATTTTATGATAAATCTTTGGGATACTGAATAGGGCTAGTATTTCTTTATTCTCCCCCCACTCACATTCATTTTCATGGATAGCTTCACTTATTAATCTTTCCAAGTGATCTTTAAAATAGATTGTCAGATTCTATCCCTACCTTAAAAATCTACACCCCCAAACAAAGAAACCTCCAAATAATACTTTGGAAATTTGATTGGAACCACAATGAAATTATAAATTAACTTAGAAAGGTTGCCTTCTTTATACTATTGAATCATTACATTCAAGATAATTTTATTGGATATTTGTGTAGTTTAGGACAACGGTGGCAGCAACTGATGTCAGCATAAATTTCTTTCCTAAACTGTAAGAAAATACAATTTTGAACCTACTTTATTCTGTGTACTAGAAATGAACATATGGATGGTGAGAATCAGTTTTTTCTTGTGTGTTTTCTAATTTTTATTTACAGACGCCTTTTGAGTGGATTCTTTTTCTTATTTACCATTTATTTCTTTTTTATTAATTAATTAATTAATTGATTAATTGATTGATTGATTTTAGATCTTAACAATGTGTTCTGAGACTCACAGTCACAGTATTAGCTCAAGATTCCATCTTATGGTGACATTGGGGGACATTTCAGATATAGTGACCAAGGATGAAAAACACGTGGCCATGTGCTGGCTACAAAGCTAGTCTTATCCTTCAGTTATGATTGGTGGTCAGCTTCTTAGAAGACCTGGATTAAGATAGAAGACAGCTTTAGCTTTATTTGATGACCATATATATGTGAGTGAATTTTGTTCCAGCTTCTCTTTTCATAAAGTGAGCCTGGGTCCAATCCTCTACCTGCTGTGGAACACCTTAGTCCTTTGTATGCTGGAGGAAATGTACTCCTACTTGTCTTTTTTTTGCTTCTGGCATCAGAGTGAGGCAAAGCAGAGCCTTTATTGTTGCATTGCATTGAATTTCTGTTTCATTTCTTCTCCATGGAGATGCTTACCTTTGTGTGCGATGCTATGTATGTGGGTATCTGGCTATTTCTTTTGAAAATTTTCAGTTTTATATTTTACACATTACTGTTTTATGTTTGGAGTAGTAG
>NW_011917047.1:0-1796 GCF_000151845.1 Pteropus vampyrus | reverse complement strand
CAAAGAAATGACAAGAAAACTACAGACCAATATCTCTCATGAACATAGATGCAAAATCCTCAATAAATTATTAGCAAATCAAATCTAATAATGTAAAAAAAAAAAAAAAAAAAGAATTTTTATACCATAACCAAGTAGGATTTATCCCAGGTATGCAAGGCTGGGACAGTGAATGAATGTAATCCACATCAATATAGAAGAAAAATCATAAAAGCATATCAACAGATGCAGAAAAAGCATTTAATAAAGTCCAGCATCCGTTAATGATAAAAAAAAATAAAAACTCTCAGCAAACTAGGAATAGTGGGAAATTTCCTCAACTCAATAAAGAACATCTACAAAACATCTAGTTTTAACTAATATATTTAATGGTGTGAAACTAAGAGCTTTCTCACTTTAATCAGAAACAAGGCAAAGAAGGACATCCCCTCCCGCCACTGCTTTCCAACATTGTTGAAAAGTCTCAACTAATGTAACAACAACAAAAAGAAATAGAAGTTATAAAGATTGGGAAGGGAGAAATTAAACTGTTTTTGTTCACAGATGTCATGATCATCTCTGTTGAAAATCCAAAAGAAATGACAAAATCTTCTGGAACCAAGTGATTATAGCAAGGTTGCAGAACACAAAGTTAATACATAAAAGTTATATGCTCTCTATCTACTGAAACGAAAGAGTGAAATGTAAAACTAAAACCATTTACATTAGCACCCCCCAAAATGAAATAGTATAAATCTAAAAAAATATATATGTAAAAGTTCTATATGAGGAAAACTACAAAACTCTGGTGACACTACATAAAAAGATATTCAAGTTCATGGACAGGAAGACTTAATATTGTTAAGATGTCAGTTTTTCCCAACTTGATCTATAGATTTAATGCAATCTCAATCAAAATCCTGGCAAGTTATTTCGTGGATGTTGGCAAACTGAATCTGAAGTTTAGGGAGAAACAAAAGGTCCAGAAGAATCAGAATACTGAATACTGAAGAAGATGAACAGAATACTGAAGAAGATGAACAAAGTCAGAGGGAAAGACTCAAAGACTTACTATGAAGCTATATCATTAAGACAGTGTGCTATTGACAAAAGAATTGACTCCCCTCTCCCGAAAAAAATCAATGGAACAGAATAAAGACCCTAGAAATAAACCCATACGAATATAGTCAACTGATTTTTAACAAAGGAGCAAAGACAATTCAATGGAAAAATAATAGTCTTTTCAACAAATGGTGCTGGAACAACTGGACATTCATATATAAAAAACTGAATCTAGGTATACACATTTTATCTTTCACAAAAATTAAGTCAAAATGGATCACAGACCTAAATGTAAAACACAATCTATAAAACTACTAGAAAGTAACTGGAGAAAATCTAGATGATCTTACTTTTGGCGATGAGATTTTAGAAGCACAATCCATGTAAGAAAAAAATTAAGTTAGACTTAAAATTAAAAACTTCTGCTATATGAAAGACATTATGAAAAGAATGAAAAGCCAAGGCACAGACTGGGAGAAAATATTTTTAAAACACATATCTGATGAAGGACTTGTATCCAAAATATACAAAGAACACTTAAAACTCAACATTAAGAAAACAAATACCTCATCAAGGAAGATATACAAATAGCAATCAATCCTTGAAAATTTAAGTCCAACCTGTAGAAGAATATTCAGAGCAGTTTTTTTTTTCACAATCATCTAAAATTGGAAGCAACCAACAAAATGTCCTTCATAGATGAATGAACAAACTGTGGTATATCCGCACAATGAATATTATCGATAATAAAAAGA
>NW_011917046.1:0-1762 GCF_000151845.1 Pteropus vampyrus | reverse complement strand
CCAAAAAAAAAAAAAGTAAAAAACATACATTATGTACAAAACGACTTTGGATTTAAAGTAGTATGTGTGTGTAGAAATTTGGAAAAAACAAATGAAGAAAGAAGAAAATTGAAATCACTGATAATCACTCTCGTTGGAATTAGGTCCCGAGGCACTAGATAAAACCCAAATCACAGCGCCTTAAATGGGATGGCGGTTGTTTTCTTCTTACTGAATCATAGGCAGCTCTGGGCAGGTATGTTGGCTCCACTGTCGTTAGGGACATAAGCTCCTTCTGCTCCATCTTCTCCAACATGTGGCTTCCCCTTCACCATACAAGGTGGCCACTTGACTCCTAGGCATCACGTTTGCTCTCTGATCAGTATGAAGGAGGAATAGCAGAAGAGCATCCCTCACCCCCAAGGATACTGTTGAGGTGTACATAGTACATCTACTTATACCCCACTAGCCCAAACTTCGTCATGTGGCCACACCTAGCTGCAAGGGAAGCTGAGAAATATATACTCTTTATTCTAAAATCTGGGGTTCTATTTCTAACGGAAAAGGAGAGACTAGATATTGGGGGACAGCTCGTAATCTTAGCCATACACTCATACAGGTTGGGGTAGTCTATACTTTTTTTTCTCTATGCTTATGTAGAGATAATTTATTTAACCAAAAATTAGATTATATTTTATGTACTCTTTGTAGCTTGTTTTTTTTTTTTTCACAGTTAGAGATTCAGCAACAGCTTTTTTTCTGTATCATTAAATGGACTTCTCCAGACACTTTTTAGCTTGATTGTTCTTTGTTGAGATGGGCAGTTTATTTAACTAAACTCCAAGTGATAGAATTACACATCAGATACTGAAGTTAAATCTTGATGGCACATGTGAGATTTAATTTTCTCCATGGGATAAATGCCCAGAACTTGAATGGATAGGGCATAGGAGTTGGGCTTTGAAGGAGTCCGTGGGCATTTGGGGGTCTCCCCAAGTGCTGGCATGTGGAGGGCTGCTTAGCGTGGGCTGTGTGAGTCCAGTCTCTGCTGCTGTTAATTACTGTTTTATCGTTATCACTTGGATTCAGGTCCCCTACTATTCCATGGCACTCTGCTTCCTTGGATCCCTAGCCACCCAGACCACATTGGGGGTTGGGGTCCTGAAGGCACCCCTTTCACTCTGCCCTTGCTCTGGTCTGGGGCTGCCCTGCCCCCCACCTCCCCTCCTTTCCAGCCAGTTCCCCTGGCCCTCTCAGGTTTCACCATATGGCTGGTGAGGTCACCCTGGCCAAGGCAGAGATGTCCTTGGGGGCAGCTGGGCCCACTCCCCTTAGCGATCGGGTTGCCAGTGTTGGTCTCAGGGAGTGACTTTGAGGCTTCTTTCTGTGCTTTTTATCTCCAGGGAGAGATTTATCCTCCCAAGGCCGAGGCTACAGGTTCCACACAGATGGTGGTTCCCTGGGGGTACCCCACAGGGCAGCTGCTACCTGTTTTATGCTTATGCAGTGTGTCGGCTACAGTTACTCATTGATGTTGAAGACTGTTCACTAGGCCAGATGCCTGGATTCGAGGCCCAGCTCTGCTACTTCTAGCTGGGTGGCTCTGGGTAAACCAAGAGAAGTGGGTGCTGGTGGCTGGAATCGGTGCTGGTGTTTCCCCAGGGGTAAGGGATATGGATGGGGTCTGGACAGCAGGTGCTGCTATGAGTATGTACCGATGTGCATAAATGTGGAAGAAGTCATAGTAAATGGGAAGAGCAGGTTGCTGAAAACAGGTCATTTA
>NW_011917045.1:0-998 GCF_000151845.1 Pteropus vampyrus | reverse complement strand
TTATTATGATAGAATATTTATATTAAAACTATATTTAATATTGTCTTTTGGGGCATAATTTTAGAATACAAAAATTTATATTGAGATCTTTGGCAATAACAACGATCTGTGCAATCATTTCCGAAGAACACAGTTGTCATAAACTTAGTGCCATCTATTTGGTTCTAGGATCACTGCATTATTTATAAACTGAAGAGCCAATTATGCCTCTTAGTCATCAAGGAAAGAATTACAGATTTCGAAATTTTAGTTTGTTCTTCCAAATTGTTCCTTGAATTCCCTAAGTTATCTAATGGTGCCATATTTGTTTTCATATGTCCAACTGAACTTTGAGAAAACAAGTTTGCTCTGCACAACACTGTTGATTTTTTCAATATATATATATGGAAGAAGTTGTGTTATGGGATGATTTTAAATAACACAAAGAGAAAAACACTTTGGGGCAGAAGTGAAATTTGAAAGATTGGAAAAATCTTTTCCTTCAACTTTCTGAAGTCCAAATCAATACAGATAAAATGAGAAAGGGCCTATCATTTCATGTTGAGAAAATAGCCAAACCGAATCAACAACATAACAACTAAAATGTTCAAACCTTTATTAAATTCCACCCCTCACTGATTAACTGTCCTCTTGATAATCAATGTTATCAATTCTTTCGTTGTTTCATTAATAATTTGAATATTGTCAAACAAAAAATCTTACTTCACTATATACTGTTTCATGATCACATCTTTAGATTATTTTGGATTATAGCTACAGTAGAATAGATGTCTTTATATTTACTAGCCGTGAGCAAATTCAATAGTATAAGTAAAACTCAGGAAATATATACTAGATGCTGATATAAGTGTAGTATTTGACAATAAACATTTATGAAAATGGTGAAAAGTAGAATGGATGAAGTAATATTCAATGTTTTACTCTTTAAATTGTTTTGAGCGACTATTGTTTAAAATTAAACTACCTTGATTAACCCCCTATAGTTAATCGATATGAAA
>NW_011917044.1:0-1328 GCF_000151845.1 Pteropus vampyrus | reverse complement strand
CGGGAGAGACCAGTTCGGGCCCCGAGGCATGTCCCCGGGGCCCCCTGGAGGCGGCGGCGGCGGCTCCGGCGATGGAGATCCCGCCGCAGGAGGCGCCGCCCCGGGCCGGGCGCGGACGGCGACGCCGAGGAGGCCCCCGCCGAGGCCCGGTCTCCCAGTCCCGCATCGCCCCCGGCCGACGGGCGCCTCAAGGCTGCGGCCAAGCGCGTCACGTTCCCCTCCGACGAGGATATCGTGTCCGGAGCAGTGGAGCCCAAAGACCCCTGGAGACACGGTAGCTACAGCTGGGGCGCGGGGGCGGGCTCGCGGGGGTCTTGGGAGTTGGTGCAGCGCCCAGTACGGAGGTGGTGCTCAATAAGTTGCACCTAGTGATGATTTAAGGAGGCGGTCGTCAGTTTAGAGCTGGATAGTGTTAGGGGGTGGCTCTTGGGTAGGGAAAGGTGAAAAGTAGCTAGTTTATGCTCACCCCCTCCCCGCCCCAAGGGATGCTGAATGTGATCGTTTTAAGAATTAAAAAGATGAGCAATTAAAGAAGTTTGGTGGCTTGGGAGATTGGGAAGGCGGTAGCCTTTGAGTTCAGAGTTCCCCCAGAGGACAGAGAGCAGTCAGGGGAGGAAGAATGGGTCACCATTGGCGCCGAAAGGGCGGTTGGAGGAGTTTGATGGTCCCGGGGATGGAAAGAAGTGTAAGTTCCTGGTCCGCGAGCCTTTGAACAAAGAGTAGCCATGTTGCCTACTTTCTTGGCTAAAGGAGGCATTAGAAAAAACGTGGTCTGTGGCTGTAGAGTGGGTAAATCCTGGGGTTTGGAAGAGGGAGGCAAGGTAAACAAACTCCCAGAAAAGGAGCAGAGGTGGTGGTCAGCTGGGGGTGGGTGAGATAGAGGAGGTGTTAGATCTTGGCAGTAAAAAGAAGAAAAGTCACTGCATGCCTCCTCTTCTCCCCCAAAAGGGAAGCAGAACATTAGCAGTCATTCAGGAGCCAAGCGATCTTGGGGCTTGGCTACAGAAGGATCTTTTTTTTTTTTTTTTACCCCTGAGAAAGAGTTGGGGAATTGGAGTTGCTGGTCAGTAGAAATGAGGACATTGAAGAAGTTCGGTGGCTCGAGGTGTTGGGAGAGGAAGCAGATTCATGGATGATTATAGGTCCCCTGGAGAAGGGCAGGTCACTCTTGGGACTGAAAGGGCAGCCGGAGGAGCGTTTTGCACATAGGGCTGGGGAGGTGGGACGTCCTCCGGAGACGGATGGCAGCATTGAGTCTGTTCCTGAGCTGGAGAAGTCTTATCAGTCTTGCTGAGATGGAGCCCACAAAGAGAGGGAGCACACTGCTC
>NW_011917043.1:0-1124 GCF_000151845.1 Pteropus vampyrus | reverse complement strand
CTCTCTGATGGGCTTATTAAGATGTCCTCTTTAATATGACCATCTTTCTCATGTTATTAATTTTTTTAAAAACATAAGTTTTAATGACTTCAGCGATTGTTTTGATAAATTAATTTTCCCTTATCCTATTGGTTCTGTTTTAATCCCTGAAGAGGAGGGTGGCCGTCTCCTGTGTTATTTATGTCTTTTCAAGGAACAATCATTGCCGTACTCTCCCAGCAGGACACAGGGAGTTTATAACTCTTCCGTGTGCCTTCTCCTGTTGCCTTATTTCATCTTCTGGGTCTCTCATGGCAGAAATATAGCAGAGCTGCTGGATTGTCGAATGGTTAGTAGCTGAAACCCACCTTCACAGGGAGGCTACATATCACTACTGCGGTCGGGACCTGACTGAGCAAAGTGACTGTGTAGCTGGAGCGTCTGGCTTCAGCTTTGTGTTTCCCCTAATTAAGCATGAGATGGGCATGCTACCTGATCTCTTTGCACGGTCGTTTCCTTGCCTCTAAAAGCAGGGCTGAGAGCCTGCTTCCTGGGGTCGTTGTGAGAATTAGATGAGATAATCTCTGAAAAGTGGTTAGTGTAGTGGCTGGCATGGAGTAGTTGATTTTAAAAATATATAGTGACTTAAAACTGAGTAATTAATGGGAGAACCATAATGACTAGGATTTTGCCTTTGGCTTAGGAAATTAGGAAGTTCAAGGACGTATTTCTTTTATGTTTCATTTAGTGTATATCAGCTTGATCTCTGCTTTCTACTGTCCATGGGGATCTTACAATCTAAGGGGAGAATTTTATATATATTTATATGCATGTATATATATGTGTGTGTATATATATGTGTATATATATATATATACACATACATATACGCACACTCATAACATACATACATAATACAGACTAGAGAGTAATCCAATGGCAGTAAAAAGCAAGTGTGACACATTATAGTATGTACATTTTAAATGATGGTGTCAGCCTACATACTCTCTGCCTTAATTAAAGACCCTGTATGATTTAAATGTTTGGATATTGGTCTTTAATTGTTTAGTGAGTAAATTGTATTCATTCCAAATTAAATCAACAGAGATTAGCAGCATTTTCCCCTGCCTATGTACCATTTTAAA
>NW_011917042.1:0-2673 GCF_000151845.1 Pteropus vampyrus | reverse complement strand
TAATAATTTAAAGTTCAAGAAGAATATTGTTACATAATCTATATCTGATTTTTCAAGAATGAAAAACATTTATTGATGAAATATTTTAGAAAAAATTTACTTACACATATTTTGTTAAAAATGTTTTTTGTAATGACACAAATGCATCAACAATGACACCAGAAATTTCAGTTTTCTTTTTTTAAAAGTATTTTAGCAATAGCTACGTATCTGATTATATAATATTATCAATATTATCAAACTTTTGACTGCCTTGAAAAATTTTCTTTCTGGTCACTATTTATGTTCATACTGAAAGTCAGACATTTTACTGAGGCTGAGTCCTGGTTTTTGGAGACTTAGTCAATACTTACAGCTCTGTTCATAAATGAAGCAGGTTGAGAATTGTGCAAACTTTTTTGAATCTGGCTGTTGGACTCCACTGCTGGGTTATAATTCCAATTCACTCACTGCTATGATTTCTCATTTTGAAGAAGTCCTGTAAATTGCACGAAATTTCCCTTTCTTAAAAATAGATGCCTGAGAGTTAATATATTAGTACATACTCTATGTGTATATGATAAAGGCAAATATTTAATATTTACTTTTATCATACATTTTCCAAGTCAAACAAAACTTCATGCCTTACACACACAAACATTCGCTTATACACATATGCAGATGTGTTCATATTAAAATTAGAGCTTAAATTTGGGCATCAATTGAATTTAAGGTTTAGCTTATATATACTTGTTTTACATATTTATTTTGGAAATATTAATATTTATTTTTGGGCATTTAAAGATTTCATTGTTCTTATTAAAGAATAAAATTAAAAGAAATAAAATCTAAATTTACTTATGAAGTCAAACTACAGGAGCAAATCAAGCTAATTATGCATGTTAGCCAGAGTAGAACAAAAAAGCCAAACCCCAAATCTGTTAAAATCAACATAGAGTGAAATAGACCTTTAAAATGTAATCAGTTTTCTGATTTATATAATTCCATCTAATAGAATTCTTAATTCAAGAAAGTGTTAGGAAAAAATTATGTCTAATAAGATAATATCTGGTGGAAGGAAATATCACCAAATTATTATTTTTAACTGAGATATTACGTGTTCTTTTATGTCAATCTTCTCTTTAAACTAGAAGTAGTTCAAAAGAACTACAAAATGATAGAATCTTTGGAATACGTGGAGCAGAGGATGCTCTCTCATAATTGTCTTATCTGTAAAATGGGTTAACAATACTATAAAGGTTAAATTAGATAATACATGTAAAGTACTCATACGGTGCCTGGCATGTTAGTAATTTTCCAGTAAAGATAGCTTTTATTATTGTGTTTTAAAGTTATCTTTCCTCATGTAATAAAATAGTAATGAAATTTATTAAACATTTATTATGTGCCAGATCCTGTATTATATCCTTTACTGGAATGCTTCATGTTAGCTTTCAGGCATTATTATGATTCATGTTCTATGAATGAGAAAACTGGGGTTAATAAGCAGATACTATAAGGATAGAAGAGCTTGTTGTTGAACTCTTGTCTATCTGAATTTAAATTCATATATTGTATCTATAGTCAATACTTCCAGGAATCTGGAATTCATATAATTCGTCGGAAAATAGAAATAAGCTTATCAACATTTTCCTCCCTAAAATGTAGAGGTTACCCGATGATGGAGGACAGTGAAAAAAGGTTCTCTGTGTTTACTTTTTCATTCCTAGGGTAAGAATACTAGCTTAAATTTTGAGTCACTTATGTGAATATCTTTCTAACCATAATTTCTGCCCCCAATTTTGTTTCTCCATTTTGTGCATGCTGTTTGATAAAAAGATGAGAATAATAAAAATTAATGGAAATATTTGATATCAAAACATTTTATTTGATTATTTGCTTGTTAGAACGTGTCTTAAATTTTTATATGATTCTATAGAGCTGTAAATAGTTAATGAATTTTGAGCAAGTATAAGTTTTCCATCTATTAATAGTTTACTAGTGGCGTCTTGCATGCGTAGGAAATATTTCCATTAAACTTCTGAGGAATGATATGTTTCAACCATCAGTCTTCTCTTTAAATAGAACAAGTATGTGTATTTCAACTTCAAATAAATAAAACATGCGTGCATATTTCCTTATACTTTTTTAAAATGAGGGGGCAAACTGAGTAAATATGATCAGTTTGGGTATAGAAAGACATTTTTTTAAGTTATAAAAGAATAAAAAGAAGTGTGTTAAAGAAAGCCTGGTTATAACGGCATCTTTAATGTTTATTGGAGGAAACATTATTTATATACTGTGCTTACAGCATTTGACAACATTTTATTTTATAAATTATTTTACAAAATTATTGTAAGAGCTCTATTTTTTCAATATGTTGTGTCTTACCAAAATTTCCAACGAGAAATTTTTTTATATACAGAGCCAAGTCTTAATCTAGGCAGGTAATTTGTATTTGAAGTAGTGTACAGCAAAATTTAACCAAAATTTTATTTTTAAGAACTAATTCTTTTCTTGGCAATAAACAGATATAATAATTATCCAATATTCCTCATAGTAGAATAATATAAATTTAACCCATTTAGGGACCTAAAAAGTATTTTACAAAATATCTAATGATACTTAACAGAACTGTCTGAAATGGGAAACCTATAATCATTTGAGGTATTTTGTCGTCGCAGATAATCAAAT
>NW_011917040.1:0-1128 GCF_000151845.1 Pteropus vampyrus | reverse complement strand
GTCGCGCGCCCAGCAGCGCGGAGGCCAGCCGGCAGGGGGACGCGCGCGGTGGGCGCGCGCTAGCAGTGGCCGGAGGAAGCGAGCAAGGGCTCGGGCAGCTGCTTGAACAAGTTCCGCAGGGTGCTAAGCTCGCGCGACAGCTGCTCCACCTTCTTCTGGAGTCGCTCGTTCTCAGCCGTGAGCTCCAGGACCTTGTGCTGCGTCTCCAGGTTGCGCATCTTAGCTTTGTCGCGGCTCTTGCGCACCGCGATGTTGTTGCGCTCGCGCCGGATCTTGTACTCGTCGCTGTGCTTGTCCACGGTCTTCTTGGCCTTGCTCTTGACCTGTGAGGGCGCCGGTGCCGCCCCCGCGTAGCAAGCAGCTTGGGGCGCCTTGGCGTCGGCGGGGCTCGGCGTGCCGGGCGGGCTGGACGACGAGGACGTGGACAGGCTCCCGCTGCTGCCGCTCGGCACCGCCTGGTAGCCGAGATAGGCGCGCAGAGCGTACGGAAAGCCAGCCGCCATGCCTGCGCCACCGCCGCCCGGCGCTCCGGCCTCCTCCTTCCGCTTGCAGTCCGCGGGCTCGAAGCCCGGCTCCGCCTTGAGCTCGGCGGGCTGCGGCGGCGGCGGCGGGGGCGGCGGGTGTAGGGGCGCGAAGCAGCTCGGGTGCAGTGCGCCCTTGGCGGCCCCCAGGCGCCCCAGGCTCACGTAGCCGTACTCGGCCGCCTTCTTGCAGTTCTTGCCCCCGTAGTCGTCGGAGAAGAGGTCGGAGAGGAAGTCGTGGTGCTGCCCGGAGGAGGCGGGCGCGGGGGCGGGCGCAGGCGGAGCCGCCTCGAAGGTGTCCGTGGCCGTGGTCGGCGCCGGGGCCTGCGGCGCGCCCAGCGGCTCCAAGTACGGGCTGAAGTCGATGGCGCGCTCGTGGTCGCCGATGCTACCCAGCTCGCCGGCGGAGGGGCGCGGCCCAGGTCTGGCCGCGGGGGGCGCCGCAGGGGCCGCCTTGCCGCCGTACGCAGCAGCCAAGCAGTCCGCCTCGTAGTAGAAGTTGGCCACTTCCATGGATTTAAAGGCAGGCGGCGGCGGCAGGGGTAGACATGCTGGGTACCAGGCCACCAGGCGTGGCATGAACGCGGGTTGCCCGGGGAAGGGGCTC
>NW_011917039.1:0-1108 GCF_000151845.1 Pteropus vampyrus | reverse complement strand
AATCAATACTGTTGTCATGTTGATAATGTGTAGCCTTCATACAATGTGATGAAATGGCACTTTATCTCTGTAGGCTTCCTCCCAAATAGCCATAACTTTTACCTAAGCAAGAGAAAATCGTCAGAAGTTTTTTAAAGTACCTAACCGGAATTCCTCAAAACTGTAAAGGTAATCAAAAATGAAAATCTTGAGAAATTATCATAATTAAGAGAAACATAAAGCAATATAAAACTATATGTAATGTCATATTCTGGATGCCTGGAAGAGATCATGGAACAGAAAAAGAACACTAAGTAAATATTAAGGACATATAAGTAAAGTATGGATTTTAGTTAATATTAATGTATCAATATTGGTTCACTAATTGTGACAAATGCAACATAACAATGTTAACTATGTTAATAGGAAAAACTGGGTGAGGGTGTATAGGAACTCTCCGTACTACCTTCACAATTTTTCTGTAAACTATCCTAAAATAAAAGTTTTATTAAAAATATATGTTAATAAAAGTTTAATAAATATATGTTTAATAAAAGTTTTATTAAAAATATATGTTAAAAAACATTTATAGGATTGGCTTATTAACAGACTAGACATAGCAAAAAAAAGAACAAATAAATTAATTTAAAGTCATGTCAATATAAATTATTCAATGTGTAAGAGAAAGAAAATTAAATGTAGAATTACACTGTTATAGATTATTATGTGTGTGAAGTGGCATAATATGAATTTTAAATAGGCTGTATTATGTTAAAGATGCATATTTATGAACTCTAGAACAATAACTTTCTAAAAATCAAATAAATATGTATGTACAAAAAGTTCAGAAAGGTAGAAGAAAGAACTAAGAATAAGTACGACAAATAGAAAACAGATCAGAAACCCAATCATGAGTACAGATACATTAAATGTATGTGGAGTGAGTGAGTACTCTAATTATAAGGCATTAATTGTCAGACTGTGTAAAAAAGAGCAAACTATATGATCCTTACAAAGGAAAAAATTTAAATATAAAGATACAGACACACTGAAAGTAAAACGGTGAAAAATATATACCCAAATAACGCTAATCACAAGAAGGTTATTGTAGCTGCATTAATATAAAAAT
>NW_011917038.1:0-2965 GCF_000151845.1 Pteropus vampyrus | reverse complement strand
TTATAGGACTGTTTTTAGAATTTAAGCTTCACTAGTATTTGCAAACAATTAAGTACCCAATTAAGTGATAGCTATTGCTAATGTTATATTACAGAGAAGAGATTATGTTACACAAAATCCCAGGTTTTATACAGAGAAAGCACAATGCAAGTAGCTGTTTAGTATCTGCCAGCCCTTCAATGGAATGCGTGTAGGGTAATATGGGAGATAAACTTTAAAAATCTTGTGAATAGCTTTGTGGTGAGTAATTAGTTTGAATAGGGAAGTAGACAGCAAACTACTAGGCATTTCATATGTTAAAACTTCCTCATGGTATTCACTTTTGAAATAATGACATTTACGAACCTAATAAGCAGAGAATTCTTCAGGAAAGAGAATAAAATAGTTTATAATTCTTGCTTTAATCTTAGTATGGCAATATAATGTAAACTCTATTGCTTGAACAATAGAACTTTTCAAATTCTAAAGCCTTTAAAGTCTATTTTCAGGATGGTTAAATCACCATTATATTGAGTTACTTAATAATCTGACTATCTATTATCTTTTCTTCTGAAGTTTTCTGAAGATTATTGTCATAAAGAGCTTCACTTTTCAGCTAGTTGACTGTCCAAAAGAACATGGGCCTCTGTTACAGCCAGGTCACTGACGCATGCCCCTCCTACACACAGCGTTATTTCCTTGGGCAAAGAGTACCTGTTCTCATGCTTGCTTTCTCACTCCTACCCCCAGGCTTTCCTCAAGTCCAGATCACCTGGCTTCAACCTTCCTTACAACTCATATCCCTTGGTACTACTCTCTTCAACCTCCACTTTTACAAGCTCAAGTCTCATTTCCGTATCCCCATTTATCCTCCCTTCTCTTAACATGTCCAGCACCTGTTTTGGGCCTCAACCTATATTCCGAACATTTTCCTCAGCACTCTCTCTGGTTGTGCCCTGGGATTAGAGGACTAGATCCTGTATGTGCTGGTGTTTATCTGTGTCCAGGTAGTGTTGTGGATTTGGGTCTTTATATGACCCAAATTGATCTTGAGCATCACTGGTGGTATCTGAACCACACTTCCTGAGCCCACTGTTTTTACCCATTGTCTGCCTCATAGGGAAGAACATTCTCATGAGATTTCTTGCTCCAACAATGACAGCTGACATAAATACAGTTTTATTTGAGGAGCTCTTTCTTATAGTGTCACAGCAATGCTAGGGTGAAGTTTGGGAAAGACTTGTTTTGTAAATTTAGTGCTATAGTAACATTTTATTATAAATAAATTCTAAATATTATAAGGATTAAATCAGAATTCATTGGAGAACATATGGGTAAAACTCATTGATAGTTGAACCATTACCTCTTTATCTTGAATAGATTCCTCAGAGTTGTCAATAAAGTCTGACTTGATGCTATTCATGGAGCACAAAGGAACTGAGCTGACATTTTTTTCAGTAGAATATGCCATTGATTCCATCTGTTCATCAGTTTTTTTAATATCCTTAAATGAAGAATATACATGTTACCATTAGGTTAATGCCTTAAAAATTCAAAGGAACTTTATTAAACATCCCTCTAAAACTGTACTGTTTCTATTATTGAAAGTGGTATATTTTTATGCAGTTCTTGCCGAAGTTTTCAGGTTTCACAGAGAGCTAGTAAGTCCAACTTATACTGAAATTAGTGAGTATCAGTAACTTAGTGTGCCTTCTTTCTAAAGATCTGTATAATTAACAGGAGAAGACAATGCCTTAACCTACTAGTAGGGACAGATCTTAGTAAGAGGAGCTTTGTGAGGGAGATGATACAAAGATTCTCTTTCTGACACTTTCCTGGCTTTATTTTAAATTTTTTATTTTTTACTTATAAATTTATAACAAGCAACTAGGCACTTAAATGTGAGCCTGGTCCTGGGCCTGAAGGAGTCTCAGAAGACAATAATACTTTCCAGCCTGTTGCTGCTGCCCATTCCAAACGGATCACAAACCAAAATTGGTGAGGCCAGCTCATAAACAACAACAAATCGTACGATAGAATGAATTTCTAAACCAGATTGCTTTAAGTCTTATTTTTGTTTTTCTTGCTATTCAGAGAAATGAGATCAGTTTTAGTAAAATTAAGGAGTTAAACATTCTCTGCTCACCTGAGTGGTATGGGTAAATTTGTGACTTCCCCATGAAGTGATGGGAGGAAGGGGACAAGACAGAGATGAGGAGCCCAGTTAGGATGACTGTGGCCCAGACCAGGATGAGGAGTGGAGATAAAAGAACATAGGTAGATTTAGGTACAAAGGAGAATATGCACATGAAAGGCTTCCCAGGGACACTGATTCTTTGACAAGCTTAACAACTGTTAATCAGTCATTTCAAAGTACAATGAACTTTAACCGGTCCTATACTATCCTAATGTCTGTAACCAGACATTCCTTTACGCTATCACTTTTCTTTTTTTTCTTTTTTCTTATAAATTTCTTTCTACCAAGAAAGAAATCTTTTATTTGGCTTTTTTTTTTTTTCAGGAGCTATTTATTTACTTTGTGTTAAGTTTAAAATAAAATTTTGACCTCTTCTCACAATAAATTATTCTAAGAAGTTACTTTAACAGGAAAAGACAATTCCTTTTCCTGAGAAGGCTGCTAAACAAAATAAAAAAAGTTTTGGTATATGTATATCTCTGCCTGTTTTTATTTCATTTTCATATGGAAACCCACTAAAGAAGTATGTCTGTAAATAATCATGTATGTTCAAGACAAATAATTATAGCATTAATATCCACAGTTTTAACTTTCTTGAAAAGTTTGATTAGATAATGTTAATATTAATAGTAATAACATTTATTATGCCAATAATAATTCAAAGCACTTTACACGAATGAACTAATTTAATACTAACAGTAATTCATGATAGGTTACTATTATTTTCCCCATTAGAAAGAGATTAGAAACTGAGGCATAGACATTTACATACTTGTCCAAAGTCCTAAA
>NW_011917037.1:0-1102 GCF_000151845.1 Pteropus vampyrus | reverse complement strand
TCAAAATGTTAGTAATTGGAATCCAGCTGTAGGACATACTGGTGTGCACTATACTCTTCTTTTAACTTTTCTATGGATTTGAGATTTTTTAAAATAAAAAATGAGAAGTAAAAAGGAGAGAGGCAGACACCTATAAGAAGTATGACAATAGCAGAGCAAGGCTGACCACTTTCCCCGACTTCCAAAAAACTGTGTTCTAAGCATGTATGTGTGCAGATTAGTTGTTTGGCACTCTGAGTGAGCTTTCCCTCTCTTACTTATAACTGTCTCTCTGGGAAACCGCAACTTACTATGGAAGAAATACACCTACACTCTGTTGATGGGAAGGAGGGAATTCTCCTTTGAGATCAAGATAATTCAACTTTGAGATAAAAATGATTAGGCAGGATGGGGCCAGTGCATAGAAAGTTTTGGACACCAGCTCAAGGATGTTGGCCAGTTTTGGGATAGTTGATAGACGATAAAAGAACAAACAATGATGTTTTAGGGAAACCATCTTGATCAATTACGTAAGATGAATTAAGAGAAAAGGAACTAGAATCAGGGAGGCCAATAAACAGATTATTCATACACTGCTGGTGGAGCTACAAATTGGTACAACCACTATAGAAAACAGTTTGAAGTTTCCTCAAAAAATTAAGAATTGAATTACCACATGATCCAACAATCCCTCCTCTGGGTATTTACCTAATAAAACTGAAAACATTAATCCACAAAGATATATGCACCCTGATATTCATAGCAGTGTTATTCACAGATTTCCAGGACATGGAAGCAACCGAAGTGCCCTGTCATAGATGATTGGATAAAGAAGATGTGGTACATACATACAATGGAATATTACTCAGCTATAAGAAAAGATGAAATACTGCCATTTGCGATGATATAGATGGATCTTGAGATAATCACGCTAAGTGAAATAAATCAGACAGAAAAAGTTGAAAACCCACAAGATATCACTCATATGTGGGATATAAATCTAAAAGCACCAAACAACCATGACATACAAACAGAGGCACATGGACATGGACAGTAGATTAGTGCTACCAGAGGGACGGAGTGAGGGGAAAGATAGATACGGGTCAAGGGGTCAATATTTTGG
>NW_011917036.1:0-560 GCF_000151845.1 Pteropus vampyrus | reverse complement strand
ATCATAAAGAAGTCGTACCTCACAGTTTCCTGACTGTATAGCAGTAGTCTCTTTAAGTAAGAAGATAAACACTGAATTTGTTATTATCCTTAATAATTGCTTGTAATGAAGCCAGTCCTGCCCCAGGGGCAGAAATAAAGAACATTAGGTGAAAAATATACTTGGGTCCTGCTTTACAGGAGTGGTTTCTGTATGTAGGGGAATACTAAAATGTACTCTATACCTGAAAATGAACTTTATAAAAAAAAATAACAGATATATATCTATATATCTACATGTAGATATATATATATATATATATATATATATATATATATATATTAGTTAACCAGAGTATGGCTAAAAAATGTCCTAAAGAATCATAGAATAATGTATGTCTCTAGATATGTATGAAAACAGCATGAGTGTCAAAAGGTCATTACTTCCACTTCATTTTTTTTTTTCATGAAGATCGTATGCACAATCTCAAATTATTGGCTAAAAGTGTATTGACGTATGCAGTTAATGGTGTAACATCATCATCAGAAGAATATAGAATATACATTTGCTAGAACAGTATC
>NW_011917035.1:0-1107 GCF_000151845.1 Pteropus vampyrus | reverse complement strand
TCATATTTGTATTGTTTGCCTGATCTTGTCACTTTCTTTATGTAAATAACATCTTTTTTGTGTTTTTCCACCTAAAATTATTACATGGTGGGTAATGACCATCATCAAATGCTAAGAAACACATCAAGGAACAAGAAAAGTGACTATGGGATTTTAACTGCAAATAAGTCATAGAAAACAAGAATAGAAAAGAAGGGAAATAAATTTTCAGTAACTAATATCGACATATGTACACAGTACACCAGATATACAGTGTGGAATAACACCATGTGATCCATGCTTTCTAGTGAGGTACAGTTTACCAGAGCAGATGGTCATTGAATAGCAGTGAGAGAGGAGGAGTAAGAAGGAAAGCTTCTGTGAGAAGGTTATGTTTAACGGTAGATAGGAATTAACTAGATAAATAGATGGGGAAGAAATACTTCCCCAGAAGAAGAGATCAGGGTGAAGGGCCCTGAAGCAGGATATACAGGTGTATTCAAGGAAATCAGGAAGTCAGTGACATGTAAGTCACTGATAAAAATACTTATCCTTGATTTTATACACACATGTCAGTGGCCCAAAGATGAGCTTGCTCACCTAAATAGGACAACTTTTACAAAGTACCATGCTGACCTTGACCTAGGTAAGAGAAACACATTGATAAGTCATGAACCTGGCAACTTGGACTTCGTACCTTTGTTCCAGACTGAATTGCCCTTCATGGAAAACCTGGGGCAGATAATATTTTAATCTCTTAATACATTTGGATATATTGATCACCTTCTGTATGGTGTAGAGGCAGCATATGTCAGGAAATGTCCAAAGAAAGTATAAGACATGTGTCCTGTGCTTACAGATTTTGTAAATTAGATGACAAGATTGCATTGACTTACAGCAACCAGCCAGGGGGTAGCACATAAATAAGTGCCAGCTTGCTATGGCCTGACAAATTTTCTACAAATTTGGTGACGCTGGTAATGAAAGTAGTTGGAAAAGATGGAGAAAGCTTTCTTGAAGAGGTTACAACAGTTCTTAGGATTGTATTATGTTGAAAAAGCAACAGAAGGCAGTGCACAGATGATGAGATGGAAGAGCAGGTGCCTATAGCAGAGGGTGCTGGGTTGG
>NW_011917034.1:0-2793 GCF_000151845.1 Pteropus vampyrus | reverse complement strand
CCGTCGCCCCCACCCACCTCAGTACGCGAACGCCCCCTCCTCGCCTAGCCTCGGGGCGGTCCCGCGGCCCGGTCCGGCGGCAGAGGGCCCCGCCGCGTCTGGAGCCGCCGACCCGAGGCGCGGCGGCCCAAAGATGAGACTCACCCATGGTGCTGCTGTTGACGCTCCTATCCTCAGCAGCAGCGGATCTCGCACTGACCGACATCCCCTCCCCCTCCGCGACCAGCCGGGGAGCAGCGCAGCCCGCGGATTCTCCAAAGCCGCCTACGCCAATTCCGCGGCGTAGCCACCCGGCGTCGCTGCCCCGCTTACGCAGGCGACAGCAGACGGACTCCTCCTCCGGCTCTCGCCCGACTCCCGCTCTCTCCGCTTCCCCCGCCCCCTCAGAAGAGGCTTCCGGGCCGAGCGGGGGCTGGCTTCGATCTCGCGAGATGACGCCTGGCGAGCCTCGCCGCCTTGCTCCATTGCGAGCATGACTTCATTGGCGTTAGCACCCGTCTGCTGCTCGAGTTTAGCCGCCATATTTAAATTGGTGGGACTCGGCACCTCTGGGGTCATGGGGAGTCAGGTGTCTGTACAAATTTATTCAATGTTGAGCTTAAGGTTAAACAGCCTTAGGTTTGTCAGTGAAAGGGCCGAGGAAGCTGAGAGGGAGGGGCTGGTGGGGCGCGAGGGTGGGGTTTGCCCAAATTAAAGATGGCCGCCGCCAGTGCTGCCCCACGCAACCTCACGTCAGGTTTTGGAGCGGCGGGAGCCGCCCGGTTGGCTTTAGCGCCTGCTTACGGAGTTGGCGTAAGGCAAAGAGGCGCCTCTTGGAAGAGGCCAGACTGGGAAGCGGCGCTCGGGGCGGGGGCCGCGTTTAAGCCTCGGCTGCTAGCTACTGACCTGGCGGGCATTGTGAGTGAAAGTGAAGAGACACTTCGAGGCAAGTGTCTATGTCCCCATCCATCCCCGTTTCCCCACCTTCCTTGCCTCCGGAGAGAAAGCGAGGTTAGGCCCTAGTTGCCCCGACATTCTCCTAGCGCTGTCACTTTGGTGGCCTGGCCCAGCCAAGAGGTCCGCTACTGCAGCTTCCACCGCGGACTCGCGTTGGCTCACCTTGTTGGTGCCCCTGTGGGGTCCTCCTAGAGTGTCCTGGAGTGCACACTGTAGTTGAGGAAATGAATGACAGTACATGAAACTATCAGATAACAGTTAAAGAGTAATCAAGGGCTCCAATTGTAGGGTCTTGTACGGTAGCAGTGAATGTTGCTCCGTCATTGGAGCCATCTACAAATGCCTTCTGATGAAAGCAGCTTCACTTTGCTCAGAACAGCCCGTGGTCTTTTGTACCTTTCTTGAAAACTAATGGCTGTCTTCATTTTATAATTCATGCACATGTATTATCTTTCCTATTAAGCTGCACGTTAAGGAATTTTATATATATATATATATATATATATATATACACACACACATATATATACACATATATATACATATATACACATATATATATACACACATATATATAAAATTTTATATATATATATAAAATTTTATATATATATATATACACACACACACACACACACGTGTGTGTGTGTGTGTGTATGCCGGCTCATAGCCAGCACAAGAATGTTCACAGCAGCATTGCTTATATTAGTGAAACCATTTAAATGTCCACTTACAGGAAAATGAATAAGTTACATTGTCGGACTAATTCACATACACAGAATTCTAAACAATGGATATTAGTGAGCTAAAGCTACTAGTGTTAATTTAGATAGAGTTCCTTAACATAATATTGAGAGGGGAAAAAAGGTTGCAGAAAAATGTGTATGGTATACCATAAATAAGAATTTTTAAATATGAAACTGTGAGATCACACTGAAAATCATCTAAGGAAATGATAGATACCAAGTTTAGAATAGCCGTGAATTCTAGACAGGAAGAGAAAGGAATGTAATAGGGAGGGTTCACTTGTATCTAAAATGTTTTATTTTCTACTAAAAGTAACCTGCAGAAAATGTGGCAAAACCTTAAAGGTGGAGGATACATGGGGGTTAAATTGTGATTATTTTTTTATGTTACTTTGTATACTTGAAATGTTTCCAAGTAATTTTTTTTAATGAAGGAAATTTTATCTAAGGAAACAGCTTGTTTTGTGTCTTGATATTTACTATTTCCTAAGTCTCCATTTGCTCCATTTAGTGTCAAGAAAAAGTAGGACCCATCAGAGAGAAATTCCAACAACTTCTTGCTTCCACATTCATAAGCCTGCCTGCATCCACACCTATCCTTTCAAACATCACAATGGATCAGGTACCCACCCCCTCCCCCATCAGAGGCACAGATTTCTGCATGTTCTCTATATTTTATCTGCTTGCGCCTGTCCTCTGGATTCTGTCCTCTCAGAAACTCCACTTGATGGATATTTATTTAGTAAGCTTCTGGATTCTGTCCTTCCCACTGCACTGAAACTCCCAACAAGGTCACTAACAACCCTTTGTTCAATCCAGTGGACCCTCTTATTTTACTCGACCTCTCTGCAGCATTTGATACTAGTGATCATGGCCTGCTGTGTTTACATCCCTTGATTTGTGAAACCACACTTTCCTAGTTTTCCTCCTAGGTCTCTGGCTTCTTTACAGTATTTTTAATTTCCAGGACCTCCATCTTCCACCTGTTACTTAAATGTCCATGTATCATCTCAAAATTGTGTCCTAGTCAGTTTATTCCTATCTAACTTTATAGACTCTCCTTTGGTGATATTCACTTCCATGGCTTCAGTGACCATATATATGGCTAAAT
>NW_011917033.1:0-1591 GCF_000151845.1 Pteropus vampyrus | reverse complement strand
GGATTATTTAGTTTGTTTTTATTAGACTGTGTAGACTTGAGATAATTACTAATTTATTTGGGTTAAATTGCCATCTTATATGTTTTCTATTATTCTGTACACTCATCTCTGTTTCTTTCTTTTGGATTATTTTTATTTCAGTTTTCTCCATTAGATAATCAATTACGTATTATTTTACTATTTGTTTACTGCCCCTCCCCCCACTCAATGATTATGACATACTTCCTCCACTTAAAGTCTAACATATATTACTACTTTTTATCATTTCCCAACAATTCTGGAACCTCAGAGCCTCTCTCACTTTTTATGACATCGCTATCATAAATTTTATTTTTCAATATATTTTAGCTCCATAAGATACTATTTTTGTTGTTGCTTTATAAAGTCCTATTCTTTTAGATTTAGTCACATATATACACTCTCCTTTACCTCCTATTTATTCATGCACTGCTATCTTTCATTTTAGAAACATTTTCCTTCTATTTCTTATTTCAATGTAATTCTGTTGGTGAAAATTTTACCTAATTTTTTTCTCTAAGTGTGCTTTTAATTCATTTTCACTTATGAAAATATTTTCTCAGGGTATAGAGATCTAGGTTGGTAGTCATTTTCAACAGCACTTTGAGCATTTTCCCCCCAGCCTTCTATTTCCTATTGCTTTTATTGAAAATCAGCTGTCAGACTTTTTGTATCCCTTTTTGAGGTAATATATCTTCCCCATCATCCCGGGCCACTTCAAGATACTCTCTTTATTTTTGGTGTTTAATAAAGTGTGTCACTCTGATGATGACTAAGTATCCTTCTACCTCCTCGTCTTTCATGTAATTTTATCTTTTTGGATATACCACACTTCTTGAATCTGTGGCACAATTTTCCTATATTTTTTTTTAAATTCTTTAAATTCATCAATGTGATTTCTTTAAATAGTGTTTTGATACTTTTCTTTCTTTTTCTATGATTATAATTATATATGTCTTATCTTTCGCTATTTGTTTTCATGCTTGATAGCTCATTTCTTTTTAGTGCTTAATAATATTCTGTACCACAGTTTATTTATCCATTCACAGACTGAAGGACATCTCAGTTGCTTCCAAGTTTTGGCAGTTTTGAATAAAGCTGCATAAACAACCATGTGCAAATTTTTGTATGAACATCAGTTTTCAACTCTTTCAGGTAAATAACAAAATCCAGCACAATTGCTGGATCACATGGAAAGTGTATGTTCTGTAGGAAACTGCCCAAGTGTCTTCCAAAGTGATTGCACTGTTTTCCCTTCCAACCAGCAATGAGTGAGAGTTCCTGTTGCTTCACACCCTCGAGAGCATTTGATGATGTCAGTGTTCCAGATTTTGGCTGTTCTGATGAGTCAGTGGTTTCCACTGTTTTAATCGGAATTTCCATGATGATATATGATGTAGATCATCTTTTCATATGTTTATATTTGTTGTCTCTCTTCTTCGGTGAGGTGTCTATTAAGACCTCTGACTTATTTTTTAATCTGTTTTCTCATAATTGAGTTTAAAGAGTTCTTTGTATATGTTGGACAACAGTATTTTGTCAGATGTATCTTTTGCAAATATTTTCTCCCAGT
>NW_011917032.1:0-1838 GCF_000151845.1 Pteropus vampyrus | reverse complement strand
GAATGTGGACGGTCATGGATAGGGCACCACTGCCGCTTCGTGGCTGTCCAGGCGGCCCGGTGGTCCTGGGCCCCAGCACAGCACGTTCTACTGTGGGCGTCCTCCGCCCAGCCCCCAGGTCCCAAGGGTGCCACGGCCCCCGGCCGTCCCCCCACCTCGCACTGCGGCATCTCCAGCTCGGGTCCCATCCTCAGCGGCCACATCCCTGGGCCTTTTAGGAGTCGTTTGGTTAGTTAACCTGTGCGGATGCGCTGATGAGTCGCCAAACTCTTTCGTTCCCTTCGCTGTGACACGTTCATTCAGTCGTCTCCTTTTATTCGTGGCTTTGCTTTCTGAGATTTCTGTTACCCACAGTCCACCACGGCTCGAAAATATGAGATGTAAAATTCCAGATATAAACAATTCATAAGCTTGAAATTACAAGCCGTTCTGTGTACCGTGATGAAATCTCATGCTGCCTGTCCAGCTCCATCCCACACGGACGTGAATCATCCCGTCGTCCAGCGTCACCGTGCTGTGTGAGCTACCCACCTGTTTGTCACTTAGTAGCCGTCTCGGTGATCGGATCGGCTGTCACGTTTCCCAGTGCTTGTGTTCAAGTCACCCTTTACTTTACTTAATAACAGCCCCAAAGCCATTCATAGAACTTTTACCACAGGATATTGTTATAATTTTTCTATTTATTATTAGTTATCGTTGTTAATCTCTTACTGTGCCCAATTTATAAACTAAACTTTATCGTAGATGTGTCCCTATAGGACAAAGCATGGTGTACATACAGGGGTCAGCGCTATTCGCACGTTCAGACGTCTGCTGGGGGTCTTGGCGCATGTCCCCTGTGGTGTGGGGTCTACGGTATGCATGGGCTTTGGGCGGCCCTTTTGCTAGTGGAAGGCGGCTGGGGCCGAGAAGGGAGCGGGGGGGCCAGGGCCCCGGCAGTGGGGCAGGGAGCACGTGTGATGGAGAGTCTTACGCGGACCTTCCAGATCGTGCTTCCAGGAGACACAACACTTTTCTGAAAATAAACGGCAGAGCTGCCCCAATACACGGTCCTCCTCCCAGGCCTCATCACCTGGCCTCCCGGGTTAGTTAGGTCTTGGGAAACGTAACACAGTTCCCTCAGCAGCCTAATTTGCTGCTGCCAGAGTAAAGCTTGATGCTGAGCTGTTCCAGTCCCGGAGACGGGAAGCCAAGTGGGGGCAGGTACAGAGTGAGTCTGGGATCACCATTCTATCCTCCGTACAAATCACAGAAAAAATGCATGGTTGATGCTTAATAAAAATGTGTTGGATGGATGGATGGATGGATGGATGGATGGATGGATGGATGGATGGGCAGGCAGTGGGTGGGTGGATAGATGGATGGATGGATGGATGGATGGATGGGCCGACGAGCAGGTGGGCGGATAGATGGATGATGGACAGCTGGGTAGATGGGTGAATGGGTGGGTGCATGGGGTCGGTGGGTGGGTGGGAGGGTGGATGGGTGGGAGGGCAGGCAGGCAGGCAGGCAGATGGATGGATGGATGGATGGGTGGATGGGTGTGTGGATAGGTGCATGGATGCATGGGCAGGTGGGCGGGCAGGGAGGCAGGCAGTTGGGTGAGTGGATGGATGGATGGATGGATGATGGATGGATGGACAGATGGGCAAGCAGGTGGGTGGGTGGGTAGGTGGATGGACGGACGGATGGATGGGCAGATGGATGGATGATGGATAGATGGATGATGGATGGATGATTAATGATGGACAGATAGATGGGTGGATGGGTGGGTGGGTGGATGGGTGGATAGATGGACAGATGGACGGATGGGCAAGTGGATAGGTGGGTGAGTGGAT
>NW_011917031.1:0-1850 GCF_000151845.1 Pteropus vampyrus | reverse complement strand
AAGAGCATAGCATACATACGTTTCAAGCTGCCTACCACCCAGCAAGCCCTCATCTCTACTCAGCAGGATCAACCAACTTGGCGTTAGAGATTGAGTAGCCCGAATTTTTTTTAAAAAATCGTTAAGACTTAATGTTCCACTCAGAAAAATGGGAGAAAGTAAGTTAGAGCTGGCCCTAAGCATAGATGACCAAGGGGCCTGTCTCTGCAGACGCCGTCAACTAGCAGACATTCAATTGAGCGTTTTCATAGGCCAGTTATCCTGCTGGAAAATGCAGATAAGTGTATCTCTTGAGAGACTCATAAGGGAGCCACGGGGGGAACTTACAGGAAATAAATAATGACAGTAATAGACGAAACCAAAGTTGAGCAAATATCTAGCTGTGTATAATCCTCCCCTGGAAATCATGGAAGGTGGCTCAGAGTTTGTCAAGAGGACAGTGAGACAGGGATGGTAAAGAGCATTCCAGCAGAGGGCGCTGCATCAACAAGGTACAGAGGCAAGAATCTCTTCACCTGGACCGTGTTCTGCCCATCCCCGCATCCCCAGGCCCAAGGCAGCATCCGGTGCAGACGTTTAATAGATGTTTGCTGAGCAAGGGTGTCATCCATAAAGGAAAAGACATTCCTTCATTCGCTCAAGAAATATGTACTAAACAGCGATATAATAGGTTAGGTTTGTTATAGGCCCTGGGGATAAAGTCCCTGATCTCGTGGAGTTTATATTTGTTAGATGCCACATAATTGCACAATCAATCAACATGATGGGAATTGAGAGGACGCATGGTTAACTCAGGAGGGGATTAACCAAGAAGGAATTCAAGAAGAGACAGCCCAGCAACAAGACCTCCCTGAAGTGAGGCTGCTTCCTGCCTCTGGCTCTGATCCCCGGGCCAGCCTCATCTTCCTCTTACGTGAAAACGAAGCCAGTCAGCCAACCGAACGGAAACAGTCCGCTGGTCCACCATTGCCCGAGAACGGAAGCCAACTCCTTGCACTTTTTGCTGCTGTTTTTTAAGTCCCTGATTCATTCAGGATCCCACAAGAAAGAGAAGCCTACTCGGGTGGGCACGCAAAGAGATTTTAACGGAAGGGTCGCGGGTGACCTACGGTGGAGGGGTCGGGTCACAAGAACCAAACTGATGTGGGGGGGCCTCAGAGTCCAGCTCAGTGGGGACTCATGACTACACTAGGCCTGAAGGGACAAGGGGAGGAAGTGGCATTACCTAAAGATAACCCCATTAGCTGGAGCCGCAGAGGATCATGGAGGGTCCAGCATTGCCAGAAATGGACCCAGAGCGACGGGAGTGAGGACACCTTCTCTGTCCCAGCCTCTGATTTCTTGCTAATACCTCCCACTGGCCACACCCAACTGAAAGCCAGCCACAAGGGACCCCAGGGACACGGCCCACGGGGTCCAGCCTCACAGGGACAGTGCAGAGGAAGGAAAAGAACACAGAATGACCAGCACCTTCTCTATGAACTAATTCACTGAGTCTCCAAAGTGTCTTTGCTTCGACCTTCGCTGCTCCTGGACACGTCAAGAGAGGAACCAGACAAGCTAGTTCATCAAACTAAAAGGCCCCATTCCATTTGGGAAGAGAACGAAGGGCTTTTATTTTACTAAAGCCAGTTTATTTTCTGTTCCCTCCATTCCTCTCAAACAGCAGTGATCTCCTGATGGATGACCTCTGCAGTCCCAGTGACCTGAAATCTCTATAGGATGGCACGCTACACATCTAACATGGAAATCTAATCGCGGCTCCCTCCCACTTGGAACCGAGGCTTTCTGATGGACTCGTGGTTGACTTTTGCTAATACTAACAAGAATACCCTTCGTTAGCCCTTCTT
>NW_011917030.1:0-1780 GCF_000151845.1 Pteropus vampyrus | reverse complement strand
CAAAAAGTTTTTGCATATTGAAGGAAACCACATAAACAAACAAACAAACAAACAAACAAAAAACAACTTACTGAATAGAAGATATTCTCCAATGATGTATCTGATAAAGGGTTGCTATCCAAAATATATAAGGAACTCATACAACTAACACCAAAAATCACAAACTATCAGATCTAAAAATGGGCAGAGGATTGAATAGATATTTCTCCAAAGAGGACATACAGATGGCCAATGCACATATGAAAAAATGCTCAACATTAATCATTAGGGAAATGCAAATTAAAACCACAATGAGATATAACCTTACGCCCATCAGAATGGCTATTATCAATCAATCAACAAACAACAAGTGCTGGCAAGGATGTAGATAAAAAGGAACCCTTATGCACTGTTGGTGGGTTTACATATTGGTGCAGCTACAATGGAAAATAACACAGAGGTTCCTCAAAAAATTAAAAATAGAAACTACCATATGACCCAGCAACCCCACTTCTGGGTATTTGTCTGAAGAATTCTAAAACGCTAATTCGAAAAGACGTTTACATCTCTATATTTATTTCAACTTTATTTTCAATAGCTAAGATATGGAAGCAACTTAAGTGTCCACTAATGGATGAATGGACAAATAGGTGGTACATATATACAACGGTATATTACTCAGCCATAAAAAGAATAGAATCTTGCCATTTGTGAAAACATGGATGCACCTAGATGGTGAAGTAAGTCAGAAAGAGAAAGACAAATACCATATGATTTAGCTTATATGTGGAATCTAAAAAACAAAATAAACAAATAAAACAGAAACAAATAAAACAGAAACAAACTCATAGATACAGAGAACAAATTGATGGTCACCAGATTTGGAGTGGGGGGAGTTGGAGGGATGTGTGAAGAAGGCGGAAGAGATTAAGATGTTCAAATTGCCAATTACAAAAGTAGTCACAGGGGATGTAAAGTACAGCATAGGGAATATAGTCAATAATATTGTAATAATTATGTATGATGTTAGATGGGTGCTAGACTTTCTGGGTGATCATTTCATGAGGTATATAAATGTCTTATCACTATGTTGTACAACGGAAACTAATATAATATTGTAAGTCAACTGTAATTGAAAAATAAATTTTAGAAAGAGATAGCTCAGAAAAAAAAAGCTAATGGCCTAGCTCCCATCTCTTTCACCATCAGCACTTAACTTTTGTATAGACCAATGATTACAATAATAATATTTGTGTGCTTTAGAATTTATAAGGTGCTTTCATATAATATCTCACCTAACTCTGACAACAAGATTGTGACAAATCTGTTATTAATAATTCTGTTTTCACAGATATAGAAATATTTTACCTAAGACCATACTTCAATGGCAGAACTAAGGCTCAACCCAAAGATTTTTGACACTAGATCTCACATGCTGTCCACTGCCTCCTAGTCCTCTTGGCCTCATCTTGAACAACAGAAAGGACTCAAAGAAATGGATCCCAACTGAGAGTGAACATGAGAATCACCCAGGGAGATTTTTTAAATGTAGATTTATGGTCTATTAAACCTATTCTATCTGAATCTCTAAGGATAGGGCCAAGACGTGTATATTTCCCAAGAGCACCACCCTCCCGCCACACACACACACACACACACACACACACACACGTCCACTTCTGGTTTGTCATCTGGTTCAGAGTACAAATCCAGTAATCATAATCCAGGAGAATTTGCATGTTAGCATTCCTTAATCCCAATGGAAGAAATCTCTAGTGGTATTTTAGGCATCAGGGAGACT
>NW_011917029.1:0-1597 GCF_000151845.1 Pteropus vampyrus | reverse complement strand
TTTGCTGGTTTAAGAAGGATTATAATATTCAGATGTTACTTATTTTTAAAAACAACCTAGAGTAGGTTTTTGCAAATTGGTGCTAATACAATACCAAGGTAAAACATGAGAAGCGGGCATGTAAGAGGAGGAAGATGAATGAACCCTGCAGGACATGGAAGAAGAATATATTATTTGAATTCACATAAATGGAATTTATCATTACCATCTGGGAAGATGGCATGTTTCACCCAATTACCAAAGGACAGTTTATTTCAATGGTTCATAAAGGGGCAAGTTTTCACTTTTCACTCGTAATAATGTAAGAATGCTAAACCTATAGACAGACAATTTTAACCTGGGAGACAAATGGTGAGGGAACTTAGCCAATGAGTCAGTGAACCTTTCTTCCTTCCTTCCTTCTCTCCCTCCTTCCTTCCTTCCTTCCTTCCTTCCTTCCTTCCTTCCTTCCTTCCTTCCTTCCTTCCTTCCTTCCTTCCTTCCTTCCTTCTTTCCTCTTTCTTCTTCATTTTTTTTAAAGATAGACTCTTAACATTATGCCCATAATCTGCATAGTGTACGAAATTTTGGAATTCATGAATGGCATCAGATATTTAACACTTAACACTTCTTGAGCCTAATGGCACAGTCCTCTGCTCTTTCCATGAACCACCTCACTTAATAGTTATAACTACCAAATGAGGCAGACATAGAAGCTTAGGGTTTAAGAAGCTTGTCTAAGTTCTTGGAGAGAACACGTGCTGGGGATATGCTGTGACTCCAAGTCAGCCTCTGGAGCCTGTGCCTTTAATCATAGCTCCATACTATTTGTGTATATTAAGTGCCAGACTCTGAAAAGTGGTATGGTGGGCACCTATGACACCTCGGAGATGTTGAAACATTACAACATCCATACAAAAACTTGGCTGTGTCCTCTAGTTAGACTGTATGTCCATGAGTTTTTCCTCTTTAAATGTTTACAATTTTTCAAGAAGGTAGATGCCAAAGCTAGGCCTATCTCAGTGTACCATTGGGCTAGTTGAGAATTTAAACATAGGAGTCATGACCCTCCAGCTCTTATATTTGCTACGATTTTCTTTCTTTCTTTCTTTCTTTCTTTCTTTCTTTCTTTCTTTCTTTCTTTCTTTCTTTCTTTCTTTCTTTCTTTCTTTCTTTCTTTCTTTCTTTCTTTCTTTCTCTTTTTCTTTCTTTCTTTCTTTCTTTCTTTCTTTCTTTCTTTCTTTCTTTCTTTCTTTCTTTCTTTCTTTCTTTCTTTCTTTCTTTCTTTCTTTCTTTCTTTCCTTCTTTCCTTCTTTCCTTCTTTCCTTCTTTCCTTCTTTCCTTCTTTCCTTCTTTCCTTCTTTCCTTCTTTCCTTCTTCCCTTCTTCCCTTCTTCCCTTCTTCCCTCCCTTCTTCCCTTCTTCCCTTCTTCCCTTCTTCCCTTCCTTCCTTCCTTCCTTCCTTCCTTCCTTCCTTCCTTCCTTCCTTCCTTCCTTCCTTCCTTCCTTCCTTCCTTCCTTCCTTCCTTCCTTCCTTCCTTCCTTCTTTCTTTCTTTCTTTCTTTCTTTCATTTCTTTCTTTCTTTCTTCTTCTTCTTTCTCTCTTCTTCTTCTTCTGA